>NC_086097.1:138128330-138298779 GCF_963921235.1 Mobula hypostoma
CACTGACTGTACACCGACAGACACTTCACTGACAAAGACTGTACACAGACACTTCACTGACACTGACACACAGACTGTACACAGACAGACACTTCACTAACACTGACTGCACACAGACAGACACTTCACTGACACAGACTGTGCAAAGACAGACACTTCACTGACACTGACTGTACACAGACAGTCTTTTCACTGACACTGAGAGTACACCGACAGACACTTCACTGACACCGACAGCACACAGACACTTCACTGACAGACTGTACACAGACACTTCACTGACACTGACTGTACACAGACACTTCACTGACACTGACTGTACACAGACAGACACTTCACTGACACAGACTGTGCAGACAGACACTTCACTGACACTGACTGTACACAGACAGACACTTCACTGACACTGACTGTACACAGACAGACACTTCACTGACACAGACAGCACACAGACACTTCACTGACACAGACTGTACACAGACAGACACTTCACTGACACTGACTGTACACAGAAACTTCACTGACACAGACTGTACACAGACACTTCACTGACACAGACTGTACACAGACAGACACTTCACTGACACAGACACACAGACACTTCACTGACACAGACTGCACACAGACACTTCACTGACACTGACTGTACACAGACAGACACTTCACTGACACTGACACCACACAGACAGACACTTCACTGACACAGACTGTACACAGACACTTCACTCACACTGACTGCACAGACAGAAACTTCAGTGACACAGACTCTACACAGACAGTTCACTGACACAGACTGTACACAGACACTTCACTGACAAAGACTGTACACAGACAGTTCACTGACAGTGATTGTATACAGACATTTCACTGACACTGACTGTACACAGACAGACACTTCACTGACACAGACTGTACACAGACACTTCACTGACACAGACTGTACACAGACACTTCACTGACACTGACTGTACACAGACACTTCACTGACACAGACTGCACACAGACAGACACTTCACTAACACTGACTGCACACAGACAGACACTTCACTGACACAGATTGTGCACAGACACTTCACTGACACTGACTGTACACAGACAGACACTTCACTGACACAGACTGTACACAGACAGACACTTCACTGACACAGACTGTACACAGACACTTCACTGACACTGACTGTACACAGACACTTCACTGACACAGACTGCACACAGACAGACACTTCACTGACACTGACTGCACACAGACAGACACTTCACTGACACAGACTGTACACAGACACTTCACTGACACTGACTGTACACAGAAACTTCACTGACACTGACTGCACACAGACACTTCACTGACACAGACTGACACAGACAGACACTTCACTGACACTGACTGCACACAGACACTTCACTGACACTGACTGTACACAGACAGACACTTCACTGACACAGACAAACAATTCACTGACACAGACTGCACACAGACCGATACTTCACTGACACTGACTGTACACAGACAGTTCACTGACACTGACTGTACACAGACACTTCACTGACACTGACTGAACACTTCACTGACACTGGCTGTACACAGACAGACATTTCACTGACACTGACTGCACACAGACAGACACTTCACTGACTCAGACAGACATGTCACTGACACAGACTGCACACAGACAGACACTTCACTGACACTGACTGTACACAGACACTTCACTGACACTGACTGTACACAGACACTTCACTGACACTGACTGTACACAGACAGACACTTCACTGACACTAACTGTACACAGATACTTCACTGAAACAGACCGCACACAGACAGACACTTCACTTACACAGACTGTACACAGACACTTCACTGACACAGACTGCACACAGACACTTCACTGACACAGACTGTACACAGACAGACTCTTCACTGACACTGACTGTACACAGACACTTCACTGACACAGACCGCACACAGACAGACACTTCACTTACACTGACTGTACACAGACAGACACTTCACTGACACAGACTGTACACAGACACGTCACTGACACTGTCTGTACACAGACAGACACTTCACTGACACAGATGTACACAGACAGACACTTCACAGACACTGGACGCACACAGACACTTCACTGACACAGACTGTATACAGACAGACACTTCATTGACACTGACTGTACACAGACACTTCACTGACACAGACTGTACACAGACAGACACTTCACTGACACTGACAGCACACAGACACTTCACTGACACTGACTGTACACAGACAGTCACTTCACTGACACTGACTCTACACAGACAGACACTTCACTGACACTGACTGTACACAGACACTTCACTGACACTGACTACACACAGACATTTCACTGACACTGACTGTACACAGACAGACACTTCACTGACACTGACTGTACACAGACAGACACTTCACTGACACTGACTGTACACAGACAGACACTTCACTGACACAGACTGCACACAGACCGATCCTTCAGTGACACTGACTGTACACAGACAGTTCACTGACACTGACTGTACACAGACACTTTTCACTGACACTGACTGAACACAGACACTTCACTGACACTGGCTGTACACAGGCAGACATTTCACTGACACTGACTGCACACAGACAGACACTTCACTGACACAGAGTGTACACAGACAGACTCTTCACTGACACTGACTGTACACAGACACTTCACTGACACAGACCGCACACAGACAGACACTTCACTTACACTGACACCACACAGACAGACACTTCACTGACAGAGTGTACACAGACACTTCAGTCACACTGACTGCACAGACAGAAACTTCAGTGACACAGACTCTACACAGACAGTTCACTGACTCTGACTGTACACAGACACTTCATTGACACAGACTGCACACAGACAGACATTTCACTGACACTGACAGTACACCGACAGACACTTCACTGACACAGACTGTACACAGACGCTTCACTGACAAAGACTGTACACAGACAGTTCACTGACAGTGACTGTATACAGACATTTCACTGACACTGACTGTACACAGACAGTTCACTGACACTGACTGTACACAGACACTTCAGTGACACTGACTGTACACCGACACTTCACTGACACTGACTGTACACAGACACTTCAGTGACACTGACTATACACAGACACTTCACTGACACTGACTGTACACCGACAGACACTTCACTGACAAAGACTGTACACAGACACTTCACTGACACAGACTGTACACAGACAGTTCACTGACACTGACTGTACACAGACACTTCACTGACACTGACTGTACACAGACAGACATTTCACTGACACAGACAGTACACCGACAGACACTTCACTGACAGCGACAGCACACAGACAGACAATTCACTGACACAGACTGTACACAGACACTTCACTGACAAAGACTGTACACAGACAGTTCACTGACACAGACTGTACACAGACAGTTCACTGACACTGACTGCACACAGACACTTCACTGACACAGACTGTACACACAGACACTTCACTGACACAGACTGCACACAGACAGACACTTCACTGACACAGACTGTACACAGACACATCACTGACACAGACTGTACACAGACACTTCATTGACACTGACCGTACACAGACAGACACTTCACTCACACAGACAGCACACAGACATACCCTTCATTTTCACTGACTGTACACAGATACTTCACTGACACTGACTGCACAGACAAAAAATTCAGTGACACAGACTGTACACAGACAATTCACTGACACAGACTGCACACAGACAGACATTTCACTGACACTGACTGTACACCGACAGACACTTCACTGACACAGACTGTACACAGACACTTCACTGACACAGACTGTACACAGACAGTTCACTGACACTGACTGTACACAGACACTTCAGTGACACTGACTGTACACAGACACTTCACTGACACAGACTGTACACAGACAGACACTTCATTGACACTGACTGTACACAGACACTTCACTGACACAGACTGTACACAGACCGACACTTCACTGACACCGACAGCACACAGACAGACACTTCACTGACACAGACTGTACACAGACAACACTTCACTGACACAGACTGCACACAGACACTTCACTGACACTCACTGTACACAGACACTTCACTGACACTGACTGTACACAGACAGACACTTCACAGACACAGACAGTACACAGACAGTTCACTGACACTGACTACACACAGACATTTCACTGACACTGACCGTCCACAGACTCTTCACTGACACTAACTGTACACAGACAGACACTTCACTGACAGACTGTGCACAGATACTTCACTCACACTGACTACACAGACAGAAACTTCAGTGACATAGACTCTACACAGACAGTTCACTGACACAGACTGTACACAGACACTTCACTGACAAAGACTGTACACAGACAGTTCACTGACAGTGATTGTATACAGACATTTCACTGACACTGACTGTACACAGACAGAAACTTCAGTGACACAGACAGTACACAGACACTTCACTGACACAGACTGTACACAGACAGTTCACTGACACTGACTACACACAGACACTTCACTGACACAGACTGTACACAGACACTTCACTGACACAGACTGTATACAGTTCACTAACACAGACTGTACACAGACACTTCACTGACACAGACTGTACACAGACACTTCATTGACACTGACCGTACACAGACAGACACTTCACTCACACAGACAGCACACAGACATACCCTTCATTTTCACTGACTGTACACAGACACTTCACTGACACTGACTGCACAGACAAAAATTCAGTGACACAGACTGTACACAGACAGTTCACTGACACAGACTGCACACAGACAGACATTTCACTGACACTGACTGTACACCGACAGACACTTCACTGACACAGACTGTACACAGACACTTCACTGACACTGACTGTACACAGACACTTCACTGACACAGACTGCACACACACAGACATTTCACTGACACTGACTGTACACTGACAGACACTTCACTGACACAGACTGTACACAGTTCACTGACACTGACTGTACACAGACACTTCACTGACACTTACTGTACACAGATACTTCATTGACACAGACAGCACACAGACAGACACTTCACTGACACTGACTGCACACAGACACTTCACTGACACAGACTGTACACAGACAGACACTTCACTGACACAGACACTTCACTGACACAGTCTGCACACAGACCGATACTTCACTGACACTGACTGTACACAGACAGTTCACTGACACTGACTGTACACAGACACTTCACTGACACTGACTGCACACAGCTATTTCACTGACACAGACTGTACACAGACAGACACTTCATTGAAAACTGACCGTACACAGACAGACACTTCACTGACACAGACACTTCACTGACACAGACTGCACACGGACCGATACTTCACTGACACTGACTGTACACAGACAGTTCACTGACACTGACTGTACACAGACACTTCACTGACACTGACTGAACACAGACACTTCACTGACACTGGCTGTACACAGGCAGACATTTCACTGACACTGACTGCACACAGACAGACACTTCACTGACACAGAGTGTACACAGATACTTCACTGAAACAGACCGCACACAGACAGACACTTCACTTACACTGACTGTACACAGACACTTCACCGACACTGACTGAACACAGACACTTCACTGACACTGGCTGTACACAGACAGACTCTTCACTGACACTAACTGTACACAGATACTTCACTGAAACAGACCGCACACAGACAGACACTTCACTTACACAGACTGTACACAGACACTTCACTGACACTGACTGAACACAGACACTTCACTGACACTGGCTGTACACAGACAGACTCTTCACTGACACTGACTGTACACAGATACTTCACTGAAACAGACCGCACACAGACAGACACTTCACTTACACTGACTGTACACAGACAGACACTTCACTGACACAGACTGTACACAGACACCTCACTGACACTGTCTGTACACAGACAGACACTTCACTGACACAGATGTACACAGACAGACACTTCACAGACACTGGACGCACACAGACACTTCACTGACACAGACTGTATACAGACAGACACTTCATTGACACTGACTGTACACAGACACTTCACTGACACAGACTGTACACAGACAGACACTTCACTGACACCGACAGCACACAGAAAGACACTTCACTGACACTGACTGTACACAGACAGTCACTTCACTGACACTGACTCTACACAGACAGACACTTCACTGACACTGACTGTACACAGACACTTCACTGACACTGACTACACACAGACATTTCACTGACACTGACTGTACACAGACAGACACTTCATTGAAAACTGACCGTACACAGACAGACACTTCACTGACACAGACACTTCACTGACACAGACTGCACACAGACCGATACTTCACTGACACTGACTGTACACAGACAGTTCACTGACACTGACTGTACACAGACACTTTACTGACACTGACTGAACACAGACACTTCACTGACACTGGCTGTACACAGGCAGACATTTCACTGACACTGACTGCACACAGACAGACACTTCACTGACACAGAGTGTACACAGACAGACTCTTCACTGACACTGACTGTACACAGATACTTCACTGAAACAGACCGCACACAGACAGACACTTCACTTACACTGACTGTACACAGACAGACACTTCACTGACAGACTGTGCACAGACTCTTCAATCACACTGACTGCACAGACAGAAACATCAGTGACACAGACTCTACACAGACAGTTCACTGACTCTGACTATACACAGACACTTCACTGACACAGACTGTACACAGACAGACACTTCACTGACACTGACAGCACACCGACAGACACTTCACTGACACAGACTGTACACAGAAAGACACTTCATTGACACTGACTGTACACAGACACTTCACTGACAGTGACTGTATACAGACATTTCACTGACACTGACTGTACACAGACAGTTCACTGACACTGACTGTACACAGACACTTCAGTGACACTGACTGTACACCGACACTTCACTGACACTGACTGTACACAGACACTTCAGTGACACTGACTATACACAGACACTTCACTGACACTGACTGTACACCGACAGACACTTCACTGACAAAGACTGTACACAGACACTTCACTGACACAGACTGTACACAGACAGTTCACTGACACTGACTGTACACAGACACTTCACTGACACTGACTGTACACAGACAGACATTTCACTGACACAGACAGTACACCGACAGACACTTCACTGACAGCGACAGCACACAGACAGACAATTCACTGACACAGACTGTACACAGACACTTCACTGACAAAGACTGTACACAGACAGTTCACTGACACAGACTGTACACAGACAGTTCACTGACACTGACTGCACACAGACACTTCACTGACACAGACTGTACACAGACACTTCACTGACACAGACTGTATACAGTTCACTAACACAGACTGTACACAGACACTTCACTGACACAGACTGTACACAGACACTTCATTGACACTGACCGTACACAGACAGACACTTCACTCACACAGACAGCACACAGACATACCCTTCATTTTCACTGACTGTACACAGATACTTCACTGACACTGACTGCACAGACAAAAAATTCAGTGACACAGACTGTACACAGACAATTCACTGACACAGACTGCACACAGACAGACATTTCACTGACACTGACTGTACACCGACAGACACTTCACTGACAAAGACTGTACACAGACACTTCACTGACACAGACTGTACACAGACAGTTCACTGACACTGTCTGTACACAGACACTTCAGTGACACTGACTGTACACAGACACTTCACTGACACAGACTGTACACAGACACTTCACTGACACTGACTGTACACAGACAGACATTTCACTGACACTGACAGTACACCGACAGACACTTCACTGACAGCGACAGCACACAGACAGACACTTCACTGATACAGACTGTACACAGACAGTTCACTGACACTGACTGTACACAGACACTTCGCTGCCACAGACTGCACACACACAGAAATTTCACTGACACTGACTGTACACTGACAGACACTTCACTGACACAGACTATTGACAGACACTTCACTGACACAGACTGTACACAGTTCACTGACACTGACTGTACAGAGACACTTCACTGACACTTACTGTACACAGACATACACTTCATTGACACAGACAGCACACAGACAGACACTTCACTGACACTGACTGCACACAGACACTTCACTGACACAGACTGTATACAGACAGACACTTCATTGACACTGACTGTACACAGACACTTCACTGACACAGACTGTACACAGACCGACACTTCACTGACACCGACAGCACACAGACAGACACTTCACTGACACAGACTGTACACAGACAACACTTCACTGACACAGACTGCACACAGACACTTCACTGACACTCACTGTACACAGACACTTCACTGACACTGACTGTACACAGACAGACACTTCACAGACACAGACAGTACACAGACAGTTCACTGACACTGACTACACACAGACATTTCACTGACACTGACCGTCCACAGACTCTTCACTGACACTAACTGTACACAGACAGACACTTCACTGACAGACTGTGCACAGATACTTCACTCACACTGACTACACAGACAGAAACTTCAGTGACACAGACTCTACACAGACAGTTCACTGACACAGACTGTACACAGACACTTCACTGACAAAGACTGTACACAGACAGTTCACTGACAGTGATTGTATACAGACATTTCACTGACACTGACTGTACACAGACAGAAACTTCAGTGACACAGACAGTACACAGACACTTCACTGACACAGACTGTACACAGACAGTTCACTGACACTGACTACACACAGACACTTCACTGACACTGACTGTACACAGACACTTCACTGACACTAACTGTACACAGACAGACACTTCACTGACAGACTGTGCACAGATACTTCACTCACACTGACTACACAGACAAAAACTTCAGTGACACAGACTCTACACAGACAGTTCACTGACACAGACTGTACACAGACACTTCACTGACAAAGACTGTACACAGACAGTTCACTGACAGTGATTGTATACAGACATTTCACTGACACTGACTGTACACAGACAGAAACTTCAGTGACACAGACTGTACACAGACAGTTCACTGACACAGACTGTACACAGACACTTCACTGACACAGACTGCACACACACAGACATTTCACTGACACTGACTGTACACTGACAGACACTTCACTGACACAGACTGTACACAGTTCACTGACACAGACTGTACACAGACACTTCACTGACACAGACTGTACACAGACAGACACTTCATTGACACTGACCGTACACAGACAGACACTTCACTGACACAGACAGCACACAGACATTTCACTGACACTGACTGTACACAGACACTTCACTGACACTGACTGCACAGACAAAAATTCAGTGACACAGACTGTACACAGACAGTTCACTGACACAGACTGCACACAGACAGACATTTCACTGACACTGACTGTACACCGACAGACACTTCACTGACACAGACTGTACACAGTTCACTGACACTGACTGTACACAGACACTTCACTGACACTTACTGTACACAGATACTTCATTGACACAGACAGCACACAGACAGACACTTCACTGACACTGACTGCACACAGACACTTCACTGACACAGACTGTACACAGACAGACACTTCACTGACACAGACACTTCACTGACACAGACTGCACACAGACCGATACTTCACTGACACTGACTGTACACAGACAGTTCACTGACACTGACTGTACACAGACACTTCACTGACACTGACTGCACACAGCTATTTCACTGACACAGACTGTACACAGACAGACACTTCATTGAAAACTGACCGTACACAGACAGACACTTCACTGACACAGACACTTCACTGACACAGACTGCACACGGACCGATACTTCACTGACACTGACTGTACACAGACAGTTCACTGACACTGACTGTACACAGACACTTCACTGACACTGACTGAACACAGACACTTCACTGACACTGGCTGTACACAGGCAGACATTTCACTGACACTGACTGCACACAGACAACACTTCACTGACACAGAGTGTACACAGACAGACTCTTCACTGACACTGACTGTACACAGATACTTCACTGAAACAGACCGCACACAGACAGACACTTCACTTACACTGACTGTACACAGACACTTCACCGACACTGACTGAACACAGACACTTCACTGACACTGGCTGTACACAGACAGACTCTTCACTGACACTGACTGTACACAGATACTTCACTGAAACAGACCGCACACAGACAGACACTTCACTTACACAGACTGTACACAGACACTTCACTGACACTGACTGAACACAGACACTTCACTGACACTGGCTGTACACAGACAGACTCTTCACTGACACTGACTGTACACAGATACTTCACTGAAACAGACCGCACACAGACAGACACTTCACTTACACTGACTGTACACAGACAGACACTTCACTGACACAGACTGTACACAGACACCTCACTGACACTGTCTGTACACAGACAGACACTTCACTGACACAGATGTACACAGACAGACACTTCACAGACACTGACCGCACACAGACACTTCACTGACACAGACTGTATACAGACAGACACTTCATTGACACTGACTGTACACAGACACTTCACTGACACAGACTGTACACAGACAGACACTTCACTGACACCGACAGCACACAGAAAGACACTTCACTGACACTGACTGTACACAGACAGTCACTTCACTGACACTGACTCTGCACAGACAGACACTTCACTGACACTGACTGTACACAGACACTTCACTGACACAGACTGCACACACACAGACATTTCACTGACACTGACTGTACACTGACAGACACTTCACTGACACAGACTGTACACAGTTCACTGACACTGACTGTACACAGACACTTCACTGACACTTACTGTACACAGATACTTCATTGACACAGACAGCACACAGACAGACACTTCACTGACACTGACTGCACACAGACACTTCACTGACACAGACTGTACACAGACAGACACTTCACTGACACAGACTGCACACAGACCGATACTTCACTGACACTGACTGTACACAGACAGTTCACTGACACTGACTGTACACAGACACTTCACTGACACTGACTGCACACAGCTATTTCACTGACACAGACTGTACACAGACAGACACTTCATTGAAAACTGACCGTACAGAGACAGACACTTCACCGACACAGACTGCACACGGACCGATACTTCACTGACACTGACTGTACACAGACAGTTCACTGACACTGACTGTACACAGACACTTCACTGACACTGACTGAACACAGACACTTCACTGACACTGGCTGTACACAGGCAGACATTTCACTGACACTGACTGCACACAGACAGACACTTCACTGACACAGAGTGTACACAGACAGACTCTTCACTGACACTGACTGTACACAGATACTTCACTGAAACAGACCGCACACAGACAGACACTTCACTTACACTGACTGTACACAGACACTTCACCGACACTGACTGAACACAGACTCTTCACTGACACTGGCTGTACACAGACAGACTCTTCACTGACACTGACTGTACACAGATACTTCACTGAAACAGACCGCACACAGACAGACACTTCACTTACACAGACTGTACACAGACACTTCACTGACACTGACTGAACACAGACACTTCACTGACACTGGCTGTACACAGACAGACTCTTCACTGACACTGACTGTACACAGATACTTCACTGAAACAGACCGCACACAGACAGACACTTCACTTACACTGACTGTACACAGACAGACACTTCACTGACACAGACTGTACACAGACACCTCACTGACACTGTCTGTACACAGACAGACACTTCACTGACACAGATGTACACAGACAGACACTTCATTGAAACTGACCGCACACAGACACTTCACTGACACAGACTGTATACAGACAGACACTTCATTGACACTGACTGTGCACAGACACTTCACTGACACAGACTGTACACAGACAGACACTTCACTGACACCGACAGCACACAGACAGACACTTCACTGACACTGACTGTACACAGACAGTCACTTCACTGACACTGACTCTACACAGACAGACACTTCACTGACACTGACTGTACACAGACACTTCACTGACACTGACTACACACAGACATTTCACTGACACTGACTGTACACAGACAGACACCTCACTGACACTGTCTGTACACAGAAACTTCACTGACACTGACCGCACACAGACACTTCACTGACACAGACAGACACTTCACTGACACAGACTGTACACAGACACTTCACTGACACAGACTGTGCAAAGACACTTCACTGACACTAACTGTACACAGAAACTTCACTGACACTGACTGAGCACAGACACTTCACTGACACAGACTGTACACAGACAGTCACTTCACTGACACAGACTGCATAGAGACACTTCACTGATACTGACTATACACGGACAGACACTTCACTGACACCGACAGCACACAGAAAGACACTTCACTGACACTGACTGTACACAGACAGTCACTTCACTGACACTGACTCTGCACAGACAGACACTTCACTGATACAGACTGTACACAGACAGTTCACTGACACAGACTGCACACACACAAACATTTCACTGACACTGACAGACACTTCACTGACACAGACTGTATACAGACACTTCACTGACACTGACTGTACACAGACACTTCACTGACACTGACTGTACACAGACACTTCACTGACACAGACTGCACACAGACAGACACTTCACTGACACTGACTGTACACAGACACTTCACTGACACTGACTGTACACAGACAGACACTTCACTGACACAGACAAACACTTCACTGACACAGACTGCACACAGACACTTCACTGACACTGACTGTACACAGACAGACACTTCACTGACACTGACTGTACACAGACACTTCACTGACACTGACTGCACACAGACACTTCACTGACACAGACTGTACACAGACAGACACTTCATTGAAACTGACCGTACACAGACAGACACTTCACAGACACAGACTGCACACAGACCGATCCTTCAGTGACACTGACTGTACACAGACAGTTCACTGACACTGACTGTACACAGACACTTCACTGACACTGACTGAACACAGACACTTCACTGACACTGGCTGTACACAGACAGACATTTCACTGACACTGACTGCACACAGACAGACACTTCACTGACACAGAGTGTACACAGACAGACTCTTCACTGACACTGACTGTACACAGATACTTCACTGAAACAGACCGCACACAGACAGACACTTCACTTACACTGACTGTACACAGACACTTCACTGACACTGACTGAACACAGACACTTCACTGACACTGACTGTACACAGACAGACACTTCACTGACACTGACTGTACACAGACACTTCACTGACACAGACCGCACACAGACAGACACTTCACTGACACAGACTGTACACAGACACTTCACTGACACTGACTGTACACAGACACTTCACTGACACTGACTGTACACAGACAGACACTTCACTGACACACTGACACAGACACTTCACTGACACAGACTGCACACAGACAGACACTTCACTAACACTGACTGTACACAGACAGACACTTCACTGACACAGACTGTGCACAGACACTTCACTGACACTGACTGTACACAGACACTTCACTGACACAGACTGTACACAGAGAGACACTTCATTGAAACTGACCGCACACAGACACTTCACTGACACAGACTGTACAAAGACAGACACTTCATTGACACTGACTGTACACAGACACTTCACTGACACAGACTGTACACAGACAGACACTTCACTGACACCGACAGCACACAGAAAGACACTTCACTGACACTGACTGTACACAGACAGTCACTTCACTGACACTGACTCTGCACAGACAGACACTTCACTGACACTGACTGTACACAGACACTTCACTGACACTGACTACACACAGACATTTCACTGACACTGACTGTACACAGACAGACACCTCACTGACACTGTCTGTACACAGAAACTTCACTGACACTGACCGCACACAGACAATTCAGACACAGACAGATGCTTCACTGATACAGACCACCCACAGACACTTCACCGACACAGACTGTACACAGACACTTCACTGACACAGACTGTACACAGACAGACTCTTCACTCACACTGACTGTACACAGACACTTCACTGACACAGACTGTACACAGACAGTCACTTCACTGACACAGACTGCATAGAGACACTTCACTGATACTGACTATACACGGACAGACACTTCACTGACACTGACTGTACACAGACTTACCCTTCATTGACACTGACTGTACACAGACACTTCACTGACACAGACTGCACACAGACACTTCACTGACACAGATCGTACACAGACAGACACTTCACTGACACTGACTGTACACAGACAGACACTTCACTGACACAGACTGCACATAGACACTTCACTGACACTGACTGTACACAGACACTTCACTGACACTGACTGTACACAGACAGACACTTCACTGACACAGACTGCACACAGACACTTCACTGACACTGACTGCACACAGACACTTCACTGACACTAACTGTACACAGACAGACACTTCAACGACAGAATGTGCACAGACACTTCACTGACACTAACTGTACACAGACAGAAACTTCAGTGACACAGACTGTACACAGACAGTTCACTGACACTGACTGTACACAGACACTTCACTGACACAGACTGTACACAGACACTTCACTGACACAGACTGCACACAGACAGACATTTCACTGACCCAGACTGTACACAGACACTTCACTGACACAGACTATACACAGACAGTTCATTGACACTGTCTGTACACAGACACTTCCATGACACGGACCGCACACGGTCACTTCACAGACACAGACTGTACACAGACAGATGCTTCACTGATACAGACCACCCTTAGACACTTCACTGACACTCACTGTACACAGTCAGACACTTCACTGACACTGACTTTACACAGACAGACACTTCACTGACACAGACTGTACACAGACACTTCACTGACACAGACTGTACACAGACAGACTCTTCACTGACACTGACTGTACACAGACACTTCATTGACACTGACCGTACACAGACAGACACTTCACTGACACAGACAGCATACAGACATACCCTTCATTGACACTGACTGTACACAGACACTTCACTGACACTGACCGCACTGACAGAACCTTCAGTGACACTGACTGTACACAGACACTTCACTGACACAGACTGCACAGACAGAAACTTCAGTGACACAGACTCTGCACAGACAGTTCACTGACTCTGACTGTACACAGACACTTCACTGACACAGACTGTACACAGACAGTTCACTGACACTGACTGTACACAGACACTTCACTGACACTGACTGCACACAGACACTTCACTGACACTGACTGTACACAGACAGACACTTCACTGACACTTCATTGACACTGACTGTACACGGAGACTTCACTGACACAGACCAAACACAGACAGACACTTCACTTACACTGACTGTACACAGACAGACACTTCACTGACACTGACTCTACACAGACAGCCACGTCACAGACACAGACAGTACACAGACACTTCACTGACACTGACTACACACAGACACTTCACTGACACAGACACTTCACTGACACAGACTGCACACGGACCGATACTTCACTGACACTGACTGTACACAGACAGTTCACTGACACTGACTGTACACAGACACTTCACTGACACTGACTGAACACAGACACTTCACTGACACTGGCTGTACACAGGCAGACATTTCACTGACACTGACTGCACACAGACAGACACTTCACTGACACAGAGTGTACACAGACAGACTCTTCACTGACACTGACTGTACACAGATACTTCACTGAAACAGACCGCACACAGACAGACACTTCACTTACACTGACTGTACACAGACACTTCACCGACACTGACTGAACACAGACACTTCACTGACACTGGCTGTACACAGACAGACTCTTCACTGACACTGACTGTACACAGATACTTCACTGAAACAGACCGCACACAGACAGACACTTCACTTACACAGACTGTACACAGACACTTCACTGACACTGACTGAACACAGACACTTCACTGACACTGGCTGTACACAGACAGACTCTTCACTGACACTGACTGTACACAGATACTTCACTGAAACAGACCGCACACAGACAGACACTTCACTTACACTGACTGTACACAGACAGACACTTCACTGACACAGACTGTACACAGACACCTCACTGACACTGTCTGTACACAGACAGACACTTCACTGACACAGATGTACACAGACAGACACTTCACAGACACTGACCGCACACAGACACTTCACAGACACAGACTGTATACAGACAGACACTTCATTGACACTGACTGTACACAGACACTTCACTGACACAGACTGTACACAGACAGACACTTCACTGACACCGACAGCACACAGAAAGACACTTCACTGACACTGACTGTACACAGACAGTCACTTCACTGACACTGACTCTGCACAGACAGACACTTCACTGACACTGACTGTACACAGACACTTCACTGACACAGACTGCACACACACAGACATTTCACTGACACTGTCTGTACACTGACAGACACTTCACTGACACAGACTGTACACAGTTCACTGACACTGACTGTACACAGACACTTCACTGACACTTACTGTACACAGATACTTCATTGACACAGACAGCACACAGACAGACACTTCACTGACACTGACTGCACACAGACACTTCACTGACACAGACTGTACACAGACAGACACTTCACTGACACAGACACTTCACTGACACAGACTGCACACAGACCGATACTTCACTGACACTGACTGTACACAGACAGTTCACTGACACTGACTGTACACAGACACTTCACTGACACTGACTGCACACAGCTATTTCACTGACACAGACTGTACACAGACAGACTCTTCATTGAAAACTGACCGTACAGAGACAGACACTTCACCGACTCAGACTGCACACGGACCGATACTTCACTGACACTGACTGTACACAGACAGTTCACTGACACTGACTGTACACAGACACTTCACTGACACTGACTGAACACAGACACTTCACTGACACTGGCTGTACACAGGCAGACATTTCACTGACACTGACTGCACACAGACAGACACTTCACTGACACAGAGTGTACACAGACAGACTCTTCACTGACACTGACTGTACACAGATACTTCACTGAAACAGACCGCACACAGACAGACACTTCACTTACACTGACTGTACACAGACACTTCACCGACACTGACTGAACACAGACTCTTCACTGACACTGGCTGTACACAGACAGACTCTTCACTGACACTGACTGTACACAGATACTTCACTGAAACAGACCGCACACAGACAGACACTTCACTTACACAGACTGTACACAGACACTTCACTGACACTGACTGAACACAGACACTTCACTGACACTGGCTGTACACAGACAGACTCTTCACTGACACTGACTGTACACAGATACTTCACTGAAACAGACCGCACACAGACAGACACTTCACTTACACTGACTGTACACAGACAGACACTTCACTGACACAGACTGTACACAGACACCTCACTGACACTGTCTGTACACAGACAGACACTTCACTGACACAGATGTACACAGACAGACACTTCACAGACACTGACCGCACACAGACACTTCACAGACACAGACTGTATACAGACAGACACTTCATTGACACTGACTGTACACAGACACTTCACTGACACAGACTGTACACAGACAGACACTTCACTGACACCGACAGCACACAGAAAGACACTTCACTGACACTGACTGTACACAGACAGTCACTTCACTGACACTGACTCTGCACAGACAGACACTTCACTGACACTGACTGTACACAGACACTTCACTGACACTGACTACACACAGACATTTCACTGACACTGACTGTACACAGACACTTCAGACACAGACAGATGCTTCACTGATACAGACCACCCACAGACACTTCACCGACACAGACTGTACACAGACACTTCACTGACACAGACTGTACACAGACAGACTCTTCACTCACACTGACTGTACACAGACACTTCACTGACACAGACTGTACACAGACAGTCACTTCACTGACACAGACTGCATAGAGACACTTCACTGATACTGACTATACACGGACAGACACTTCACTGACACTGACTGTACACAGACTTACCCTTCATTGACACTGACTGTACACAGACACTTCACTGACACAGACTGCACACAGACACTTCAGTGACACAGATCGTACACAGACAGACACTTCACTGACACTGACTGTACACAGACAGACACTTCATTGACACAGACTGCACACAGGCACTTCACTAACCCTGACTGTACACAGACACTTCACTGACACTGACTGTACACAGACAGACACTGCACTGACACAGACTGCACACAGACACTTCACTGACACTGACTACACACAGACACTTCACTGACACTAACTGTACACAGACAGACACTTCAACGACAGAATGTGCACAGACACTTCACTGACACTGACTGCACAGACAGAAACATCAGTGACACAGACTGTACACAGACAGTTCACTGACACTGACTGTACACCGACACTTCACTGACACTGACTGTACACAGACACTTCAATAACACAGACTGCACACAGACAGACATTTCACTGACCCAGACTGTACACAGACACTTCACTGACACAGACTATACACAGACAGTTGATTGACACTGTCTGTACACAGACACTTCCATGACACTGACCGCACACGGACACTTCACAGACACAGACTGTACACAGACAGATGCTTCACTGATACAGACCACCCTTAGACACTTCACTGACACTCACTGTACACAGTCAGACACTTCACTGACACTGACTTTACACAGACAGACACTTCACTGACACAGACTGTACACAGACACTTCACTGACACAGACTGTACACAGACAGACTCTTCACTGACACTGACTGTACACAGACACTTCATTGACACTGACCGTACACAGACAGACACTTCACTGACACAGACAGCATACAGACATACCCTTCATTGACACTGACTGTACACAGACACTTCACTGACACTGACCGCACTGACAGAACCTTCAGTGACACTGACTGTACACAGACACTTCACTGACACAGCCTGCACACAGAAAGAACCTTCAGTGACACAGACTGTACACAGACAGTTCACTGACACAGACTGTACACAGACACTTCACTGACACTAACTGTACACAGACAGTTCACTAACACTGACTGTACACAGACACTTCACTGACACTGACTGCACACAGACGCTTCAGTGACACAGATCGTACACAGACAGACACTTCACTGACACTTCATTGACACTGACTGTACACGGAGACTTCACTGACACAGACCAAACACAGACAGACACTTCACTTACACTGACTGTACACAGACAGTCACTTCACTGACACTGACTCTACACAGACAGCCACGTCACAGACACAGACAGTACACAGACACTTCACTGACACTGACTACACACAGACATTTCACTGACACTGACCGCCCACAGACACTTCACTGACACTAACTCTACACAGACAGACACTTCACTGACAGACTGTAAACAAACACTTCACTGACACTGACTGCACGGACAGAAACTTCAGTGACACAAACTGTACACAGACTGTTCACTGACACAGACTGAACACAAACACTTCACTGACACAGACTGTACAGACACTTCACAGACACAGACTGTACACAGACACTTCACAGACACAGACTGCACACAGACAGACATTTTACTGACAATGACTGTACACCGACAGACACTTCACTGACACAGACTGCACCCAGACAGACACTGCACTGACAGAGACTGCACAGACAGACACTTCACTGACACTGACTGTACATAGACAGAAACTTCAGTGACACAGACTGTATACAGACATTTCACTGACACTGACTATACACAGACAGAAACTTCAGTGGTACAGACTGTACACAGATACTTCACTGACACAGACTGTACACAGACACTTCACTGACACTGACTGCATACAGACACTTTACTGACACAGACTGTACACAGACACTTCACTGACACAGACTGTACACAGACACTTCATTGACACAGACTGTACACAGACACTTCATTGACACTGACTTCACACAGACAGACACTTCACTGACACAGAGTGTACACAGACAGACTCTTCACTGACACTGACTGTACACAGATACTTCACTGAAACAGACCGCACACAGACAGACACTTCACTTACACTGACTGTACACAGACACTTCACCGACACTGACTGAACACAGACACTTCACTGACACTGGCTGTACACAGACAGACTCTTCACTGACACTGACTGTACACAGATACTTCACTGAAACAGACCGCACACAGACAGACACTTCACTTACACAGACTGTACACAGACACTTCACTGACACTGACTGAACACAGACACTTCACTGACACTGGCTGTACACAGACAGACTCTTCACTGACACTGACTGTACACAGATACTTCACTGACACAGACCGCACACAGACAGACACTTCACTTACACTGACTGTACACAGACAGACACTTCACTGACACAGACTGTACACAGACACCTCACTGACACTGTCTGTACACAGACAGACACTTCACTGACACAGATGTACACAGACAGACACTTCACAGACACTGACCGCACACAGACACTTCACAGACACAGACTGTATACAGACAGACACTTCATTGACACTGACTGTACACAGACACTTCACTGACACAGACTGAACACAGACAGACACTTCACTGACACCGACAGCACACAGAAAGACACTTCACTGACACTGACTGTACACAGACAGTCACTTCACTGACACTGACTCTACACAGACAGACACTTCACTGACACTGACTGTACACAGACACTTCACTGACACTGACTACACACAGACATTTCACTGACACTGACTGTACACAGACAGACACCTCACTGACACTGTCTGTACACAGAAACTTCACTGACACTGACCGCACACAGACACTTCACAGACACAGACAGATGCTTCACTGATACAGACCACCCACAGACACTTCACTGACACTGACTGTACACAGACAGACACTTCACCGACACAGACTGTACACAGACACTTCACTGACACAGACTGTACACAGACAGACTCTTCACTGACACTGACTGTACACAGACACTTCACTGACACAGACTGTACACAGACAGTCACTTCACTGACACAGACTGCATAGAGACACTTCACTGATACTGACTGTACACAGACAGACACTTCACTGACACTGACTGTACACAGACTTACCCTTCATTGACACTGACTGTACACAGACACTTCACTGACACAGACTGCACACAGACACTTCAGTGACACAGATCGTACACAGACAGACACTTCACTGACACTGACTGTACACAGACAGACACTTCATTGACACAGACTGCACACAGGCACTTCACTAACCCTGACTGTACACAGACACTTCACTGACACTGACTGTACACAGACAGACACTGCACTGACACAGACTGCACACAGACACTTCACTGACACTGACTACACACAGACACTTCACTGACACTAACTGTACACAGACAGACACTTCAACGACAGAATGTGCACAGACACTTCACTGACACTGACTGTACACAGACAGAAACTTCAGTGACACAGACTGTACACAGACAGTTCACTGACACTGACTGTACACCGACACTTCACTGACACTGACTGTACACAGAAACTTCAATAACACAGACTGCACACAGACAGACATTTCACTGACCCAGACTGTACACAGACACTTCACTGACACAGACTATACACAGACAGTTCATTGACACTGTCTGTACACAGACACTTCACTGACACTGACCGCACACGGACACTTCACAGACACAGACTGTACACAGACAGATGCTTCACTGATACAGACCACCCTTAGACACTTCACTGACACTCACTGTACACAGTCAGACACTTCACTGACACTGACTTTACACAGACAGACACTTCACTGACACAGACTGTACACAGACACTTCACTGACACAGACTGTACACAGACAGACTCTTCACTGACACTGACTGTACACAGACACGTCATTGACACTGACCGTACACAGACAGACACTTCACTGACACAGACAGCATACAGACATACCCTTCATTGACACTGACTGTACACAGACACTTCACTGACACTGACCGCACTGACAGAACCTTCAGTGACACTGACTGTACACAGACACTTCACTGACACAGCCTGCACACAGAAAGAACCTTCAGTGACACAGACTGTACACAGACAGTTCACTGACACAGACTGTACACAGACACTTCACTGACACTAACTGTACACAGACAGTTCACTAACACTGACTGTACACAGACACTTCACTGACACTGACTGCACACAGACGCTTCAGTGACACAGATCGTACACAGACAGACACTTCACTGACACTTCATTGACACTGACTGTACACAGAGACTTCACTGACACAGACCAAACACAGACAGACACTTCACTTACACTGACTGTACACAGACAGACACTTCACTGACACTGACTCTACACAGACAGCCACTTCACAGACACAGACAGAACACAGACACTTCACTGACACTGACTACACACAGACATTTCACTGACACTGACCGCCCACAGACACTTCACTGACACTAACTCTACACAGACAGACACTTCACTGACAGACTGTGAACAAACACTTCACTGACACTGACTGCACGGACAGAAACTTCAGTGACACAAACTGTACACAGACTGTTCACTGACACAGACTGAACACAAACACTTCACTGACACAGACTGTACAGACACTTCACAGACACAGACTGTACACAGACACTTCACAGACACAGACTGCACACAGACAGACATTTTACTGACAATGACTGTACACCGACAGACACTTCACTGACACAGACTGCACCCAGACAGACACTGCACTGACAGAGACTGCACAGACAGACACTTCACTGACACTGACTGTACATAGACAGAAACTTCAGTGACACAGACTGTATACAGACATTTCACTGACACTGACTATACACAGACAGAAACTTCAGTGGTACAGACTGTACACAGATACTTCACTGACACAGACTGTACACAGACACTTCACTGACACTGACTGCATACAGACACTTCACTGACACAGACTGTACACAGACACTTCACTGACACAGACTGTACACAGACACTTCACTGACACAGACTGTACACAGACAGACACTTCATTGACACTGACCGTACACAGACAGACACTTCACTGACACTGACTGTACACAGACAGACACTTCACAGTCACTGACTGTACACAGACACTTCACTGACACAGACTGCACACAGACAGACATTTCACTGACACTGACTGTACACCGACAGACACTTCACTGACACAGACTGTACACAGACACTTCACTGACACAGACTGTACACAGACAGTTCACTGACACTGACTGTACACAGACACTTCAGTGACACTGACTGTACACAGACACTTCACTGACACTGACTGCACACAGACAGACACTTCACTGACACAGACTGTAGACAGACAGACTCTTCACTGACACTGACTGTACACAGACACTTCACTGACACAGACCGCACACAGACAGACACTTCACTTACACTGACTGTACACAGACACTTCACCGACACTGACTGAACACAGACACTTCACTGACACTGGCTGTACACAGACAGACTCTTCACTGACACTGACTGTACACAGACAGACACTTCACAGTCACTGACTGTACACAGACACTTCACTGACACTGACTGCACACAGACAGACATTTCACTGACACTGACTGTACACCGACAGACACTTCACTGACAAAGACTGTACACAGACACTTCACTGACACAGACTGTACAGACAGTTCACTGACACTGTCTGTACACAGACACTTCAGTGACACTGACTGTACACAGACACTTCACTGACACTGACTGCACACAGACAGACACTTCACTGACACAGAGTGTACACAGACAGACTCTTCACTGACACTGACTGTACACAGATACTTCACTGAAACAGACCGCACACAGACAGACACTTCACTTACACTGACTGTACACAGACACTTCACCGACACTGACTGAACACAGACACTTCACTGACACTGGCTGTACACAGACAGACTCTTCACTGACACTGACTGTACACAGATACTTCACTGAAACAGACCGCACACAGACAGACACTTCACTTACACAGACTGTACACAGACACTTCACTGACACTGACTGAACACAGACACTTCACTGACACTGGCTGTACACAGACAGACTCTTCACTGACACTGACTGTACACAGATACTTCACTGAAACAGACCGCACACAGACAGACACTTCACTT
Source organism: Mobula hypostoma (assembly GCF_963921235.1). Taxonomy (NCBI): domain Eukaryota; kingdom Metazoa; phylum Chordata; class Chondrichthyes; order Myliobatiformes; family Myliobatidae; genus Mobula; species Mobula hypostoma. The sequence goes on from NC_086097.1 coordinate 138,153,034, forward strand.
ACACTGACTGTACACAGACAGACACTTCACTGACACAGACTGTACACAGACACGTCACTGACACTGTCTGTACACAGACAGACACTTCACTGACACAGATGTACACAGACAGACACTTCACAGACACTGACCGCACACAGACACTTCACTGACACAGACTGTATACAGACAGACACTTCATTGACACTGACTGTACACAGACACTTCACTGACACAGACTGTACACAGACAGACACTTCACTGACACCGACAGCACACAGAAAGACACTTCACTGACACTGACTGTACACAGACAGTCACTTCACTGACACTGACTCTACACAGACAGACACTTCACTGACACTGACTGTACACAGACACTTCACTGACACTGACTGTACACAGACATTTCACTGACACTGACTGTACACAGACAGACACCTCACTGACACTGTCTGTACACAGAAACTTCACTGACACTGACCGCACACAGACACTTCACAGACACAGACAGATGCTTCACTGATACAGACCACCCACAGACACTTCACTGACACTGACTGTACACAGACAGACACTTCACTGACACAGACTGTACACAGACACTTCACTGACACAGACTGTACACAGACAGACTCTTCACTGACACTGACTGTACACAGACACTTCACTGACACAGACTGTACACAGACAGTCACTTCACTGACACAGACTGCATAGAGACACTTCACTGATACTGACTGTACACGGACAGACACTTCACTGACACTGACTGTACACAGACTTACCCTTCATTGACACTGACTGTACACAGACACTTCACTGACACAGACTGCACACAGACACTTCAGTGACACAGATCGTACACAGACAGACACTTCACTGACACTGACTGTACACAGACAGACACTTCATTGACACAGACTGCACACAGGCACTTCACTAACCCTGACTGTACACAGACACTTCACTGACACTGACTGTACACAGACAGACACTGCACTGACACAGACTGCACACAGACACTTCACTGACACTGACTACACACAGACACTTCACTGACACTAACTGTACACAGACAGACACTTCAACGACAGAATGTGCACAGACACTTCACTGACACTGACTGCACAGACAGAAACATCAGTGACACAGACTGTACACAGACAGTTCACTGACACTGACTGTACACCGACACTTCACTGACACTGACTGTACACAGACACTTCAATAACACAGACTGCACACAGACAGACATTTCACTGACCCAGACTGTACACAGACACTTCACTGACACAGACTATACACAGACAGTTCATTGACACTGTCTGTACACAGACACTTCACTGACACTGACCGCACACGGACACTTCACAGACACAGACTGTACACAGACAGATGCTTCACTGATACAGACCACCCTTAGACACTTCACTGACACTCACTGTACACAGTCAGACACTTCACTGACACTGACTTTACACAGACAGACACTTCACTGACACAGACTGTACACAGACACTTCACTGACACAGACTGTACACAGACAGACTCTTCACTGACACTGACTGTACACAGACACGTCATTGACACTGACCGTACACAGACAGACACTTCACTGACACAGACAGCATACAGACATACCCTTCATTGACACTGACTGTACACAGACACTTCACTGACACTGACCGCACTGACAGAACCTTCAGTGACACTGACTGTACACAGACACTTCACTGACACAGCCTGCACACAGAAAGAACCTTCAGTGACACAGACTGTACACAGACAGTTCACTGACACAGACTGTACACAGACACTTCACTGACACTAACTGTACACAGACAGTTCACTAACACTGACTGTACACAGACACTTCACTGACACTGACTGCACACAGACACTTCAGTGACACAGATCGTACACAGACAGACACTTCACTGACACATCATTGACACTGACTGTACACAGAGACTTCACTGACACAGACCAAACACAGACAGACACTTCACTTACACTGACTGTACACAGACAGACACTTCACTGACACTGACTCTACACAGACAGCCACTTCACAGACACAGACAGTACACAGACACTTCACTGACACTGACTACACACAGACATTTCACTGACACTGACCGCCCACAGACACTTCACTGACACTATCTCTACACAGACAGACACTTCACTGACAGACTGTGAACAAACACTTCACTGACACTGACTGCACGGTCAGAAACTTCAGTGACACAAACTGTACACAGACTGTTCACTGACACAGACTGAACACAAACACTTCACTGACACAGACTGTACAGACACTTCACAGACACAGACTGTACACAGACACTTCACAGACACAGACTGCACACAGACAGACATTTTACTGACAATGACTGTACACCGACAGACACTTCACTGACACAGACTGCACCCAGACAGACACTGCACTGACAGAGACTGCACAGACAGACACTTCACTGACACTGACTGTACATAGACAGAAACTTCAGTGACACAGACTGTATACAGACATTTCACTGACACTGACTATACACAGACAGAAACTTCAGTGGTACAGACTGTACACAGATACTTCACTGACACAGACTGTACACAGACACTTCACTGACACTGACTGCATACAGACACTTTACTGACACAGACTGTACACAGACACTTCACTGACACAGACTGTACACAGACACTTCATTGACACAGACTGTACACAGACACTTCATTGACACTGACCGTACAAAGACAGACACTTCACTGACACTGACTGTACACAGACACACACTTCACAGTCACTGACTGTACACAGACACTTCACTGACACTGACTGCACACAGACAGACACTTCACTGACAAAGACTGTACACAGACACTTCACTGACACAGACTGTACACAGACAGTTCACTGACACTGTCTGTACACAGACACTTCAGTGACACTGACTGTACACAGACACTTCACTGACACAGACTGTACACAGACACTTCACTGACACTGACTGTACACAGACAGACATTTCACTGACACTGACAGTACACCGACAGACACTTCACTGACAGCGACAGCACACAGACAGACACTTCACTGATACAGACTATACACAGACAGTTCACTGACACTGACTGTACACAGACACTTCGCTGACACAGACTGCACACACACAGAAATTTCACTGACACTGACTGTACACTGACAGACACTTCAGTGACACAGACTATTGACAGACACTTCACTGACACAGACTGTACACAGTTCACTGACACTGACTGTACAGAGACACTTCACTGACACTTACTGTACACAGACAGACACTTCATTGACACAGACAGCACACAGACAGACACTTCACTGACACTGACTGCACACAGACACTTCACTGACACAGACTGTATACAGACAGACACTTCATTGACACTGACTGTACACAGACACTTCACTGACACAGACTGTACACAGACCGACACTTCACTGACACCGACAGCACACAGACAGACACTTCACTGACACAGACTGTACACAGACAACACTTCACTGACACAGACTGCACACAGACACTTCACTGACACTGACTGTACACAGACACTTCACTGACACTGACTGTACACAGACAGACACTTCACAGACACAGACAGTACACAGACAGTTCACTGACACTGACTACACACAGACATTTCACTGACACTGACCGTCCACAGACTCTTCACTGACACTAACTGTACACAGACAGACACTTGACTGACAGACTGTGCACAGATACTTCACTCACACTGACTACACAGACAAAAACTTCAGTGACACAGACTCTACACAGACAGTTCACTGACACAGACTGTACACAGACACTTCACTGACAAAGACTGTACACAGACAGTTCACTGACAGTGATTGTATACAGACATTTCACTGACACTGACTGTACACAGACAGACACTTCACTGACACAGACTGCACCCAGACAGACACTTCACTGACACTGACTGCACACAGACAGACATTTCACTGACACTGACTGTACACCGACAGACACTTCACTGACAAAGACTGTACACAGACACTTCACTGACACAGACTGTACACAGACAGTTCACTGACACTGTCTGTACACAGACACTTCAGTGACACTGACTGTACACAGACACTTCACTGACACAGACTGTACACAGACACTTCACTGACACTGACTGTACACAGACAGACATTTCACTGACACTGACAGTACACCGACAGACACTTCACTGACAGCGACAGCACACAGACAGACACTTCACTGATACAGACTATACACAGACAGTTCACTGACACTGACTGTACACAGACACTTCGCTGACACAGACTGCACACACACAGAAATTTCACTGACACTGACTGTACACTGACAGACACTTCACTGACACAGACTATTGACAGACACTTCACTGACACAGACTGTACACAGACAGTTCACTGACACTGACTGTACACAGACACTTCACTGACATGTACGGTAAACCGACAGACACTTCATTGACACAGACAGCACACAGACAGACACTTCACTGACACTGACTGCACACAGACAGACACTTCACTGACACTGACACCACACAGACAGACACTTCACTGACACAGAGTGTACACAGACACTTCACTGACACTGACTGCACACAGACACTTCACTGACACTCACTGTACACAGACACTTCACTGACACTGACTGTACACAGACAGACACTTCACAGACACAGACAGTACACAGACAGTTCACTGACACTGACTACACACAGACATTTCACTGACACTGACCGTCCACAGACTCTTCACTGACACTAACTGTACACAGACAGACACTTGACTGACAGACTGTGCACAGATACTTCACTCACACTGACTACACAGACAAAAACTTCAGTGACACAGACTCTACACAGACAGTTCACTGACACAGACTGTACACAGACACTTCACTGACACTGACTGAACACAGACACTTCACTGACACTGGCTGTACACAGACAGACTCTTCACTGACACTGACTGTACACAGATACTTCACTGAAACAGACCACACACAGACAGACACTTCACTTACACTGACTGTACACAGACAGACACTTCACTGACACAGACTGTACACAGACACCTCACTGACACTGTCTGTACACAGACAAACACTTCACTGACACAGATGTACACAGACAGACACTTCACAGACACTGACCGCACACAGACACTTCACTGACACAGACTGTATACAGACAGACACTTCATTGACACTGACTGTACACAGACACTTCACTGACACAGACTGTACACAGACAGACACTTCACTGACACCGACATCACACAGAAAGACACTTCACTGACACTGACTGTACACAGACAGTCACTTCACTGACACTGACTCTACACAGACAGACACTTCACTGACACTGACTGTACACAGACACTTCACTGACACTGACTACACACAGACATTTCACTGACACTGACTGTACACAGACAGACACTTCATTGAAAACTGACCGTACACAGACAGACACTTCACTGACACAGACACTTCACTGACACAGACTGCACACGGACCGATACTTCACTGACACTGACTGTACACAGACAGTTCACTGACACTGACTGTACACAGACACTTCACTGACACTGACTGAACACAGACACTTCACTGACACTGGCTGTACACAGGCAGACATTTCACTGACACTGACTGCACACAGACAGACACTTCACTGACACAGAGTGTACACAGACAGACTCTTCACTGACACTGACTGTACACAGATACTTCACTGAAACAGACCGCACACAGACAGACACTTCACTTACACTGACTGTACACAGACAGACACTTCACTGACACAGACTGTACACAGACACCTCACTGACACTGTCTGTACACAGACAGACACTTCACTGACACAGATGTACACAGACAGACACTTCACAGACACTGACCGCACACAGACACTTCACTGACACAGACTGTATACAGACAGACACTTCATTGACACTGACTGTACACAGACACTTCACTGACACAGACTGTACACAGAAAGACACTTCACTGACACTGACTGTACACAGACAGTCACTTCACTGACACTGACTCTACACAGACAGACACTTCACTGACACTGACTGTACACAGACACTTCACTGACACCGACAGCACACAGAAAGACACTTCACTGACACTGACTGTACACAGACAGTCACTTCACTGACACTGACTCTACACAGACAGCCACTTCACAGACACAGACAGTACACAGACACTTCACTGACACTGACTACACACAGACATTTCACTGACACTGACCGCCCACAGACACTTCACTGACACTAACTCTACACAGACAGACACATCACTGACAGACTGTGAACAAACACTTCACTGACACTGACTGCACGGACAGAAACTTCAGTGACACAAACTGTACACAGACTGTTCACTGACACAGACTGAACACAAACACTTCACTGACACAGACTGTACAGACACTTCACAGACACAGACTGTACACAGACACTTCACAGACACAGACTGCACACAGACAGACATTTTACTGACAATGACTGTACACCGACAGACACTTCACTGACACAGACTGCACCCAGACAGACACTGCACTGACAGAAACTGCACAGACAGACACTTCACTGACACTGACTGTACATAGACAGAAACTTCAGTGACACAGACTGTATACAGACATTTCACTGACACTGACTATACACAGACAGAAACTTCAGTGGTACAGACTGTACACAGATACTTCACTGACACAGACTGTACACAGACACTTCACTGACACTGACTGCATACAGACACTTTACTGACACAGACTGTACACAGACACTTCACTGACACAGACTGTACACAGACACTTCATTGACACAGACTGTACACAGACACTTCATTGACACTGACCGTACACAGACAGACACTTCACTGACACTGACTGTACACAGACAGACACTTCACAGTCACTGACTGTACACAGACACTTCACTGACACTGACTGTACACAGACAGACACTTCACTGACACAGACAGTACACAGACACTTCACTGACACTGACTACACACAGACACTTCAATGACAATGACCGCCCACAGACACTTCACTGACACTAACTGTACACAGACAGAAACTTCAGTGACACAGACTGTACACAGACAGTTCACTGACACTGACTGCACACAGACACTTCACTGACACAGATTTCACACAAACAGACATTTCACTAACACTGACTGTACACCGACACACACTTCACTGACACAGACTGTACACAGACACTTCCCTGACACAGACTGTACACAGACAGTTCACTGACACTGACTGTACACAGACACTTCACTGACACTTACTGTACACAGACAGACACTTCATTGACACTGACTGTACACAGACAGTCACTTCACTGACACTGACTGTACACAGACACTTCACTAACACTGATGTACACAGACGGACATTTCACTGACACAGACTGCACAGACAGACACTTCACTGACACAGACTGTACACGGACAGACACTTCATTGACACAGACAGTGCACAGACATTTCACAGACACTGACTGAACACAGACACTTCACAGACACAGACTGTACACAGACACTTCACTGACACAAACTGTACACAGACAGACACTTCACTGACAGACTGTGCACAGACACTTCACTGACACTGACTGCACAGACAAGAAACTTCACTGACACAGACTGTACACAGACACTTCACTGACACTGAATGTACACAGACACTTCACTGACACAGACTGCACCGACAGACACTTCACTGACAGAGACTGTACACAGACACTTCACTGACGCACACAGACAGACATTTTACTGACAATGACTGTACACCGACAGACACTTCACTGAAACACACTGCACCCAGACAGACACTTCACTGACACTGACTGTACACAGACAGAAAGTTCAGTGACACAGACTGTATACACACACGTCACTGACACAGACTGAACACAGACACTTCACTGACATAGACTGCACCCAGGCAGACACTTCACTGACACTGACTGTACACAGACAGACACTTCACAGTCACTGACTGTACACAGACACTTCACTGACACTGACTGTACACAGACAGACACTTCACTGACACAGACAGTACACAGACACTTCACTGACACTGACTACACACAGACACTTCAATGACAATGACCGCCCACAGACACTTCACTGACACTAACTGTACACAGACAGACACTTGACTGACAGACTGTGCACAGATACTTCACTCACACTGACTACACAGACAAAAACTTCAGTGACACAGACTCTACACAGACAGTTCACTGACACAGACTGTACACAGACACTTCACTGACAAAAGACTGTACACAGACAGTTCACTGACAGTGATTGTATACAGACATTTCACTGACACTGACTGTACACAGACAGACACTTCACTGACACAGACTGCACCCAGACAGACACTTCACTGACACTGACTGCACACAGACAGACATTTCACTGACACTGACTGTACACCGACAGACACTTCACTGACAAAGACTGTACACAGACACTTCACTGACACAGACTGTACACAGACAGTTCACTGACACTGTCTGTACACAGACACTTCAGTGACACTGACTGTACACAGACACTTCACTGACACAGACTGTACACAGACACTTCACTGACACTGACTGTACACAGACAGACATTTCACTGACACTGACAGTACACCGACAGACACTTCACTGACAGCGACAGCACACAGACAGACACTTCACTGATACAGACTATACACAGACAGTTCACTGACACTGACTGTACACAGACACTTCGCTGACACAGACTGCACACACACAGAAATTTCACTGACACTGACTGTACACTGACAGACACTTCACTGACACAGACTATTGACAGACACTTCACTGACACAGACTGTACACAGTTCACTGACACTGACTGTACAGAGACACTTCACTGACACTTACTGTACACAGACAGACACTTCATTGACACAGACAGCACACAGACAGACACTTCACTGACACTGACTGCACACAGACCGACACTTCACTGACACCGACAGCACACAGACAGACACTTCACTGACACAGAGTGTACACAGACAACACTTCACTGACACAGACTGCACACAGACACTTCACTGACACTCACTGTACACAGACACTTCACTGACACTGACTGTACACAGACAGACACTTCACAGACACAGACAGTACACAGACAGTTCACTGACACTGACTACACACAGACATTTCACTGACACTGACCGTCCACAGACTCTTCACTGACACTAACTGTACACAGACAGACACTTGACTGACAGACTGTGCACAGATACTTCACTCACACTGACTACACAGACAAAAACTTCAGTGACACAGACTCTACACAGACAGTTCACTGACACAGACTGTACACAGACACTTCACTGACACTGACTGAACACAGACACTTCACTGACACTGGCTGTACACAGACAGACTCTTCACTGACACTGACTGTACACAGATACTTCACTGAAACAGACCACACACAGACAGACACTTCACTTACACTGACTGTACACAGACAGACACTTCACTGACACAGACTGTACACAGACACCTCACTGACACTGTCTGTACACAGACAAACACTTCACTGACACAGATGTACACAGACAGACACTTCACAGACACTGACCGCACACAGACACTTCACTGACACAGACTGTATACAGACAGACACTTCATTGACACTGACTGTACACAGACACTTCACTGACACAGACTGTACACAGACAGACACTTCACTGACACCGACAGCACACAGAAAGACACTTCACTGACACTGACTGTACACAGACAGTCACTTCACTGACACTGACTCTACACAGACAGACACTTCACTGACACTGACTGTACACAGACACTTCACTGACACTGACTACACACAGACATTTCACTGACACTGACTGTACACAGACAGACACTTCATTGAAAACTGACCGTACACAGACAGACACTTCACTGACACAGACACTTCACTGACACAGACTGCACACGGACCGATACTTCACTGACACTGACTGTACACAGACAGTTCACTGACACTGACTGTACACAGACACTTCACTGACACTGACTGAACACAGACACTTCACTGACACTGGCTGTACACAGGCAGACATTTCACTGACACTGACTGCACACAGACAGACACTTCACTGACACAGAGTGTACACAGACAGACTCTTCACTGACACTGACTGTACACAGATACTTCACTGAAACAGACCGCACACAGACAGACACTTCACTTACACTGACTGTACACAGACAGACACTTCACTGACACAGACTGTACACAGACACCTCACTGACACTGTCTGTACACAGACAGACACTTCACTGACACAGATGTACACAGACAGACACTTCACAGACACTGACCGCACACAGACACTTCACTGACACAGACTGTATACAGACAGACACTTCATTGACACTGACTGTACACAGACACTTCACTGACACAGACTGTACACAGAAAGACACTTCACTGACACTGACTGTACACAGACAGTCACTTCACTGACACTGACTCTACACAGACAGACACTTCACTGACACTGACTGTTCACAGACACTTCACTGACACCGACAGCACACAGAAAGACACTTCACTGACACTGACTGTACACAGACAGTCACTTCACTGACACTGACTCTACACAGACAGCCACTTCACAGACACAGACAGTACACAGACACTTCACTGACACTGACTACACACAGACATTTCACTGACACTGACCGCCCACAGACACTTCACTGACACTAACTCTACACAGACAGACACATCACTGACAGACTGTGAACAAACACTTCACTGACACTGACTGCACGGACAGAAACTTCAGTGACACAAACTGTACACAGACTGTTCACTGACACAGACTGAACACAAACACTTCACTGACACAGACTGTACAGACACTTCACAGACACAGACTGTACACAGACACTTCACAGACACAGACTGCACACAGACAGACATTTTACTGACAATGACTGTACACCGACAGACACTTCACTGACACAGACTGCACCCAGACAGACACTGCACTGACAGAAACTGCACAGACAGACACTTCACTGACACTGACTGTACATAGACAGAAACTTCAGTGACACAGACTGTATACAGACATTTCACTGACACTGACTATACACAGACAGAAACTTCAGTGGTACAGACTGTACACAGATACTTCACTGACACAGACTGTACACAGACACTTCACTGACACTGACTGCATACAGACACTTTACTGACACAGACTGTACACAGACACTTCACTGACACAGACTGTACACAGACACTTCATTGACACAGACTGTACACAGACACTTCATTGACACTGACCGTACACAGACAGACACTTCACTGACACTGACTGTACACAGACAGACACTTCACAGTCACTGACTGTACACAGACACTTCACTGACACTGACTGTACACAGACAGACACTTCACTGACACAGACAGTACACAGACACTTCACTGACACTGACTACACACAGACACTTCAATGACAATGACCGCCCACAGACACTTCACTGACACTAACTGTACACAGACAGACACTTCACTGACAGACTGTACACAGACACTTCACTGACACTGACTGTACACAGACACTTCACTGACACAGACTGCAAACAAACAAACATTTCACTGACACTGACTGTACACCGACAGACACTTTACTGACACAGACTGTACACAGACACTTCGCTGACACAGACTGTACACAAACAGTTCACTGACACTGACTGTACACAGACACTTCACTGACACTTACTGTACACAGACAGACACTTCATTGACACTGACTGTACACAGACAGTCACTTCACTGACACTGACTGTACACAGACACTTCACTAACACTGATGTACACAGACGGACATTTCACTGACACAGACTGCACAGACAGACACTTCACTGACACAGACTGTACACGGACAGACACTTCATTGACACAGACAGTGCACAGACATTTCACAGACACTGACTGAACACAGACACTTCACAGACACAGACTGTACACAGACACTTCACTGACACAAACTGTACACAGACAGACACTTCACTGACAGACTGTGCACAGACACTTCACTGACACTGACTGCACAGACAAGAAACTTCACTGACACAGACTGTACACAGACACTTCACTGACACTGAATGTACACAGACACTTCACTGACACAGACTGCACCGACAGACACTTCACTGACAGAGACTGTACACAGACACTTCACTGACGCACACAGACAGACATTTTACTGACAATGACTGTACACCGACAGACACTTCACTGAAACACACTGCACCCAGACAGACACTTCACTGACACTGACTGTACACAGACAGAAAGTTCAGTGACACAGACTGTATACACACACGTCACTGACACAGACTGAACACAGACACTTCACTGACATAGACTGCACCCAGGCAGACATTTCACTGACACTGACAGTACACCGACAGACACATCACTGAAACAGACTGTACTCAGACACTTCACTGACACAAATGGTATACAGACATTTCACTGACACTGACTGTACACAGACAGAAACTTCAGTGACACAGACTGTACACAGACACTTCACTGACTCAGACAGACACTTCACTGACACTGACCACACACAGACACTTCACTGACACAGACCGAACACAGACACTTCACTTACACTGACTGTACACAGACAGACACCTTACTGACACTGTCTGTACACAGAAACTTCACTGACACTGACCGCACACAGACACTTCACAGACACAGACTGTACACAGACAGATGCTTCACTGATACAGACCACCCACAGACACTTCACTGACACTGCCTGCACACAGAAAGAAACTTCAGTGACACAGACTGTACACAGACTGTTCACTGACATAGACTGTACACAGACACTTCACTGACACTAACTGTACACAGACAGTTCACTGACACTGACTGTACACAGACACTTCATTGACACTGACTGCACACAGACACTTCAGTGACACAGATCGTACACAGACAGACACTTCACTGACACTTCATTGACACTGACTGGACATAGACACTTCACTGACACAGACCGAACACAGACAGACACTTCACTTACACTGACAGACACTTCACTGACACAGACTGTACACAGACAGACACCTCACTGACACTGCCTGTACACAGAAACTTCACTGACACTGACCGCACACAGACACTTCACAGACACAGAGAGATGCTTCACTGATACAGACCACCCACAGACACTTCACTGACACTGACTGTACACAGACAGACACTTCACCGACACAGACTGTACACAGACACTTCACTGACACAGACTGTACACAGACAGACTCTTCACTGACACTGACTGTACACAGACACTTCACTGACACAGACTGTACACAGACAGTCACTTCACTGACACAGACTGCATAGAGACACTTCACTGATACTGACTGTACACGGACAGACACTTCACTGACACTGACTGTACACAGACTTACCCTTCATTGACACTGACTGTACACAGACACTTCACTGACACAGACTGCACACAGACACTTCAGTGACACAGATCGTACACAGACAGACACTTCACTGACACTTCACTGACACTGACTATACACAGACACTTCACTGACACAGACCGAACACAGACAGACACTTCACTTACACTGACTGTACACAGACAGACACTTCACTGACACAGACTGTACACAGACAGACACCTCACTGACACTCTCTGTACACAGAAACTTCACTGACACTGACCGCACACAGACACTTCACAGACACAGAGAGATGCTTCACTGATACAGACCACCCACAGACACTTCACTGACACTGACTGTACACAGACAGACACTTCACCGACACAGACTGTACACAGACACTTCACTGACACAGACTGTACACAGACAGACTCTTCACTGACACTGACTGTACACAGACACTTCACTGACACAGACTGTACACAGACAGTCACTTCACTGACACAGACTGCATAGAGGCACTTCACTGATACTGACTGTACACGGACAGACACTTCACTGACACTGACTGTACACAGACACTTCACTGACACAGACTGCACACAGACACTTCAGTGACACAGATCGTACACAGACAGACACTTCACTGACACTGACTGTACACAGACAGACACTTCATTGACACTGACTGTACACAGACACTTCACTGACACTGACTGAACACAGACACTTCACTGACACTGGCTATACACAGGCAGACATTTCACTGACACTGACTGCACACAGACAGACACTTCACTGACACAGAGTGTACACAGACAGACTCTTCACTGACACTGACTGTACACAGATACTTCACTGAAACAGACCGCACACAGACAGACACTTCACTTACACTGACTGTACACAGACAGACACTTCACTGACACAGACTGTACACAGACACCTCACTGACACTGTCTGTACACAGACAGACACTTCACTGACACAGATGTACACAGACAGACACTTCACAGACACTGACCGCACACAGACACTTCACTGACACAGACTGTATACAGACAGACACTTCATTGACACTGACTGTACACAGACACTTCACTGACACAGACTGTACACAGAAAGACACTTCACTGACACTGACTGTACACAGACAGTCACTTCACTGACACTGACTCTACACAGACAGACACTTCACTGACACTGACTGTACACAGACACTTCACTGACACCGACAGCACACAGAAAGACACTTCACTGACACTGACTGTACACAGACAGTCACTTCACTGACACTGACTCTACACAGACAGCCACTTCACAGACACAGACAGTACACAGACACTTCACTGACACTGACTACACACAGACATTTCACTGACACTGACCGCCCACAGACACTTCACTGACACTAACTCTACACAGACAGACACATCACTGACAGACTGTGAACAAACACTTCACTGACACTGACTGCACGGACAGAAACTTCAGTGACACAAACTGTACACAGACTGTTCACTGACACAGACTGAACACAAACACTTCACTGACACAGACTGTACAGACACTTCACAGACACAGACTGTACACAGACACTTCACAGACACAGACTGCACACAGACAGACATTTTACTGACAATGACTGTACACCGACAGACACTTCACTGACACAGACTGCACCCAGACAGACACTGCACTGACAGAAACTGCACAGACAGACACTTCACTGACACTGACTGTACATAGACAGAAACTTCAGTGACACAGACTGTATACAGACATTTCACTGACACTGACTATACACAGACAGAAACTTCAGTGGTACAGACTGTACACAGATACTTCACTGACACAGACTGTACACAGACACTTCACTGACACTGACTGCATACAGACACTTTACTGACACAGACTGTACACAGACACTTCACTGACACAGACTGTACACAGACACTTCATTGACACAGACTGTACACAGACACTTCATTGACACTGACCGTACACAGACAGACACTTCACTGACACTGACTGTACACAGACAGACACTTCACAGTCACTGACTGTACACAGACACTTCACTGACACTGACTGTACACAGACAGACACTTCACTGACACAGACAGTACACAGACACTTCACTGACACTGACTACACACAGACACTTCAATGACAATGACCGCCCACAGACACTTCACTGACACTAACTGTACACAGACAGACACTTCACTGACAGACTGTACACAGACACTTCACTGACACTGACTGCACAGACAGAAACTTCAGTGACACAGACTGTACACAGACAATTCACTGACACAGACTGCAAACAAACAAACATTTCACTGACACTGACTGTACACCGACAGACACTTTACTGACACAGACTGTACACAGACACTTCGCTGACACAGACTGTACACAAACAGTTCACTGACACTGACTGTACACAGACACTTCACTGACACTTACTGTACACAGACAGACACTTCATTGACACTGACTGTACACAGACAGTCACTTCACTGACACTGACTGTACACAGACACTTCACTAACACTGATGTACACAGACGGACATTTCACTGACACAGACTGCACAGACAGACACTTCACTGACACAGACTGTACACGGACAGACACTTCATTGACACAGACAGTGCACAGACATTTCACAGACACTGACTGAACACAGACACTTCACAGACACAGACTGTACACAGACACTTCACTGACACAAACTGTACACAGACAGACACTTCACTGACAGACTGTGCACAGACACTTCACTGACACTGACTGCACAGACAAGAAACTTCACTGACACAGACTGTACACAGACACTTCACTGACACTGAATGTACACAGACACTTCACTGACACAGACTGCACCGACAGACACTTCACTGACAGAGACTGTACACAGACACTTCACTGACGCAGACTGCACACAGACAGACATTTTACTGACAATGACTGTACACCGACAGACACTTCACTGAAACACACTGCACCCAGACAGACACTTCACTGACAGAGACTGCACAGACAGACACTTCACTGACACTGACTGTACACAGACAGAAAGTTCAGTGACACAGACTGTATACACACACGTCACTGACACAGACTGAACACAGACACTTCACTGACATAGACTGCACCCAGGCAGACATTTCACTGACACTGACAGTACACCGACAGACACATCACTGAAACAGACTGTACTCAGACACTTCACTGACACAAACTGTATACAGACATTTCACTGACACTGACTGTACACAGACAGAAACTTCAGTGACACAGACTGTACACAGACACTTCACTGACTCAGACAGACACTTCACTGACACTGACCACACACAGACACTTCACTGACACAGACCGAACACAGACACTTCACTTACACTGACTGTACACAGACAGACACCTTACTGACACTGTCTGTACACAGAAACTTCACTGACACTGACCGCACACAGACACTTCACAGACACAGACTGTACACAGACAGATGCTTCACTGATACAGACCACCTACAGACACTTCACTGACACTGCCTGCACACAGAAAGAAACTTCAGTGACACAGACTGTACACAGACTGTTCACTGACATAGACTGTACACAGACACTTCACTGACACTAACTGTACACAGACAGTTCACTGACACTGACTGTACACAGACACTTCACTGACACTGACTGCACACAGACACTTCAGTGACACAGATCGTACACAGACAGACACTTCACTGACACTTCATTGACACTGACTGGACATAGACACTTCACTGACACAGACCGAACACAGACAGACACTTCACTTACACTGACAGACACTTCACTGACACAGACTGTACACAGACAGACACCTCACTGACACTGCCTGTACACAGAAACTTCACTGACACTGACCGCACACAGACACTTCACAGACACAGAGAGATGCTTCACTGATACAGACCACCCACAGACACTTCACTGACACTGACTGTACACAGACAGACACTTCACCGACACAGACTGTACACAGACACTTCACTGACACAGACTGTACACAGACAGACTCTTCACTGACACTGACTGTACACAGACACTTCACTGACACAGACTGTACACAGACAGTCACTTCACTGACACAGACTGCATAGAGACACTTCACTGATACTGACTGTACACGGACAGACACTTCACTGACACTGACTGTACACAGACTTACCCTTCATTGACACTGACTGTACACAGACACTTCACTGACACAGACTGCACACAGACACTTCAGTGACACAGATCGTACACAGACAGACACTTCACTGACACTTCATTGACACTGACTGTACACAGACACTTCACTGACACAGACCGAACACAGACAGACACTTCACTTACACTGACTGTACACAGACAGACACTTCACTGACACAGACTGTACACAGACACACACCTCACTGACACTCTCTGTACACAGAAACTTCACTGACACTGACCGCACACAGACACTTCACAGACACAGAGAGATGCTTCACTGATACAGACCACCCACAGACACTTCACTGACACTGACTGTACACAGACAGACACTTCACCGACACAGACTGTACACAGACACTTCACTGACACAGACTGTACACAGACAGACTCTTCACTGACACTGACTGTACACAGACACTTCACTGACACAGACTGTACACAGACAGTCACTTCACTGACACAGACTGCATAGAGACACTTCACTGATACTGACTGTACACGGACAGACACTTCACTGACACTGACTGTACACAGACTTACCCTTCATTGACACTGACTGTACACAGACACTTCACTGACACAGACTGCACACAGACACTTCAGTGACACAGATCGTACACAGACAGACACTTCACTGACACTTCACTGACACTGACTATACACAGACACTTCACTGACACAGACCGAACACAGACAGACACTTCACTTACACTGACTGTACACAGACAGACACTTCACTGACACAGACTGTACACAGACAGACACCTCACTGACACTCTCTGTACACAGAAACTTCACTGACACTGACCGCACACAGACACTTCACAGACACAGAGAGATGCTTCACTGATACAGACCACCCACAGACACTTCACTGACACTGACTGTACACAGACAGACACTTCACCGACACAGACTGTACACAGACACTTCACTGACACAGACTGTACACAGACAGACTCTTCACTGACACTGACTGTACACAGACACTTCACTGACACAGACTGTACACAGACAGTCACTTCACTGACACAGACTGCATAGAGGCACTTCACTGATACTGACTGTACACGGACAGACACTTCACTGACACTGACTGTACACAGACACTTCACTGACACAGACTGCACACAGACACTTCAGTGACACAGATCGTACACAGACACACACTTCACTGACACTGACTGTACACAGACAGACACTTCATTGACACTGACTGTACACAGACACTTCACTGACACTGACTGAACACAGACACTTCACTGACACTGGCTGTACACAGGCAGACATTTCACTGACACTGACTGCACACAGACAGACACTTCACTGACACAGAGTGTACACAGACAGACTCTTCACTGACACTGACTGTACACAGATACTTCACTGAAACAGACCGCACACAGACAGACACTTCACTTACACTGACTGTACACAGACAGACACTTCACTGACACAGACTGTACACAGACACCTCACTGACACTGTCTGTACACAGACAGACACTTCACTGACACAGATGTACACAGACAGACACTTCACAGACACTGACCGCACACAGACACTTCACTGACACAGACTGTATACAGACAGACACTTCATTGACACTGACTGTACACAGACACTTCACTGACACAGACTGTACACAGAAAGACACTTCACTGACACTGACTGTACACAGACAGTCACTTCACTGACACTGACTCTACACAGACAGACACTTCACTGACACTGACTGTACACAGACACTTCACTGACACCGACAGCACACAGAAAGACACTTCACTGACACTGACTGTACACAGACAGTCACTTCACTGACACTGACTCTACACAGACAGCCACTTCACAGACACAGACAGTACACAGACACTTCACTGACACTGACTACACACAGACATTTCACTGACACTGACCGCCCACAGACACTTCACTGACACTAACTCTACACAGACAGACACATCACTGACAGACTGTGAACAAACACTTCACTGACACTGACTGCACGGACAGAAACTTCAGTGACACAAACTGTACACAGACTGTTCACTGACACAGACTGAACACAAACACTTCACTGACACAGACTGTACAGACACTTCACAGACACAGACTGTACACAGACACTTCACAGACACAGACTGCACACAGACAGACATTTTACTGACAATGACTGTACACCGACAGACACTTCACTGACACAGACTGCACCCAGACAGACACTGCACTGACAGAAACTGCACAGACAGACACTTCACTGACACTGACTGTACATAGACAGAAACTTCAGTGACACAGACTGTATACAGACATTTCACTGACACTGACTATACACAGACAGAAACTTCAGTGGTACAGACTGTACACAGATACTTCACTGACACAGACTGTACACAGACACTTCACTGACACTGACTGCATACAGACACTTTACTGACACAGACTGTACACAGACACTTCACTGACACAGACTGTACACAGACACTTCATTGACACAGACTGTACACAGACACTTCATTGACACTGACCGTACACAGACAGACACTTCACTGACACTGACTGTACACAGACAGACACTTCACAGTCACTGACTGTACACAGACACTTCACTGACACTGACTGTACACAGACAGACACTTCACTGACACAGACAGCACACAGACACTTCACTGACACTGACTACACACAGACACTTCACTGACACTGACCGCCGACAGACACTTCACTGACACTAACTGTACACAGACAGACACTTCACTGACAGACTGTACACAGACACTTCACTGACACTGACTGCACAGACAGAAACTTCAGTGACACAGACTGTACACAGACAGTTCACTGACACTGACTGTACACAGACACTTCACTGACACAGACTGCACACAAACAGACATTTCACTGACACTGACTGTACACCGACAGACACTTTACTGACACAGACTGTACACAGACACTTCGCTGACACAGACTGTACACAAACAGTTCACTGACACTGACTGTACACAGACACTTCACTGACACTTACTGTACACAGACAGACACTTCATTGACACTGACTGTACACAGACAGTCACTTCACTGACACTGACTGTACACAGACACTTCACTAACACTGATGTACACAGACGGACATTTCACTGACACAGACTGCACAGACAGACACTTCACTGACACAGACTGTACACGGACAGACACTTCATTGACACAGACAGTGCACAGACATTTCACAGACACTGACTGAACACAGACACTTCACAGACACAGACTGTACACAGACACTTCACTGACACAAACTGTACACAGACAGACACTTCACTGACAGACTGTGCACAGACACTTCACTGACACTGACTGCACAGACAAGAAACTTCACTGAAACAGACTGTACACAGACACTTCACTGACACTGAATGTACACAGACACTTCACTGACACAGACTGCACTGACAGACACTTCACTGACAGAGACTGTACACAGACACTTCACTGACGCAGACTGCACACAGACAGACATTTTACTGACAATGACTGTACACCGACAGACACTTCACTGAAACACACTGCACCCAGACAGACACTTCACTGACAGAGACTGCACAGACAGACACTTCACTGACACTGACTGTACACAGACAGAAAGTTCAGTGACACAGACTGTATACACACACGTCACTGACACAGACTGAACACAGACACTTCACTGACATAGACTGCACCCAGGCAGACATTTCACTGACACTGACAGTACACCGACAGACACATCACTGAAACAGACTGTACTCAGACACTTCACTGACACAAACTGTATACAGACATTTCACTGACACTGACTGTACACAGACAGAAACTTCAGTGACACAGACTGTACACAGACACTTCACTGACTCAGACAGACACTTCACTGACACTGACCACACACAGACACTTCACTGACACAGACCGAACACAGACACTTCACTTACACTGACTGTACACAGACAGACACCTTACTGACACTGTCTGTACACAGAAACTTCACTGACACTGACCGCACACAGACACTTCACAGACACAGACTGTACACAGACAGATGCTTCACTGATACAGACCACCCACAGACACTTCACTGACACTGCCTGCACACAGAAAGAAACTTCAGTGACACAGACTGTACACAGACTGTTCACTGACATAGACTGTACACAGACACTTCACTGACACTAACTGTACACAGACAGTTCACTGACACTGACTGTACACAGACACTTCACTGACACTGACTGCACACAGACACTTCAGTGACACAGATCGTACACAGACAGACACTTCACTGACACTTCATTGACACTGACTGGACATAGACACTTCACTGACACAGACCGAACACAGACAGACACTTCACTTACACTGACAGACACTTCACTGACACAGACTGTACACAGACAGACACCTCACTGACACTGCCTGTACACAGAAACTTCACTGACACTGACCGCACACAGACACTTCACAGACACAGAGAGATGCTTCACTGATACAGACCACCCACAGACACTTCACTGACACTGACTGTACACAGACAGACACTTCACCGACACAGACTGTACACAGACACTTCACTGACACAGACTGTACACAGACAGACTCTTCACTGACACTGACTGTACACAGACACTTCACTGACACAGACTGTACACAGACAGTCACTTCACTGACACAGACTGCATAGAGACACTTCACTGATACTGACTGTACACGGACAGACACTTCACTGACACTGACTGTACACAGACTTACCCTTCATTGACACTGACTGTACACAGACACTTCACTGACACAGACTGCACACAGACACTTCAGTGACACAGATCGTACACAGACAGACACTTCACTGACACTTCATTGACACTGACTGTACACAGACACTTCACTGACACAGACCGAACACAGACAGACACTTCACTTACACTGACTGTACACAGACAGACACTTCACTGACACAGACTGTACACAGACACACACCTCACTGACACTCTCTGTACACAGAAACTTCACTGACACTGACCGCACAGAGACACTTCACAGACACAGAGAGATGCTTCACTGATACAGACCACCCACAGACACTTCACTGACACTGACTGTACACAGACAGACACTTCACCGACACAGACTGTACACAGACACTTCACTGACACAGACTGTACACAGACAGACTCTTCACTGACACTGACTGTACACAGACACTTCACTGACACAGACTGTACACAGACAGTCACTTCACTGACACAGACTGCATAGAGGCACTTCACTGATACTGACTGTACACGGACAGACACTTCACTGACACTGACTGTACACAGACACTTCACTGACACAGACTGCACACAGACACTTCAGTGACACAGATCGTACACAGACAGACACTTCACTGACACTGACTGTACACAGACAGACACTTCATTGACACTGACTGTACACAGACACTTCACTGACACTGACTGAACACAGACACTTCACTGACACTGGCTGTACACAGGCAGACATTTCACTGACACTGACTGCACACAGACAGACACTTCACTGACACAGAGTGTACACAGACAGACTCTTCACTGACACTGACTGTACACAGATACTTCACTGAAACAGACCGCACACAGACAGACACTTCACTTACACTGACTGTACACAGACAGACACTTCACTGACACAGACTGTACACAGACACCTCACTGACACTGTCTGTACACAGACAGACACTTCACTGACACAGATGTACACAGACAGACACTTCACAGACACTGACCGCACACAGACACTTCACTGACACAGACTGTATACAGACAGACACTTCATTGACACTGACTGTACACAGACACTTCACTGACACAGACTGTACACAGAAAGACACTTCACTGACACTGACTGTACACAGACAGTCACTTCACTGACACTGACTCTACACAGACAGACACTTCACTGACACTGACTGTACACAGACACTTCACTGACACCGACAGCACACAGAAAGACACTTCACTGACACTGACTCTACACAGACAGCCACTTCACAGACACAGACAGTACACAGACACTTCACTGACACTGACTACACACAGACATTTCACTGACACTGACCGCCCACAGACACTTCACTGACACTAACTCTACACAGACAGACACTTCACTGACAGACTGTGAACAAACACTTCACTGACACTGACTGCATGGACAGAAACTTCAGTGACACAAACTGTACACAGACTGTTCACTGACACAGACTGAACACAAACATTTCACTGACACAGACTGTACAGACACTTCACAGACACAGACTGTACACAGACACTTCACAGACACAGACTGCACACAGACAGACATTTTACTGACAATGACTGTACACTGACAGACACTTCACTGACACAGACTGCACCCAGACAGACACTGCACTGACAGAAACTGCACAGACAGACACTTCACTGACACTGACTGTACATAGACAGAAACTTCAGTGACACAGACTGTATACAGACATTTCACTGACACTGACTATACACAGACAGAAACTTCAGTGGTACAGACTGTACACAGATACTTCACTGACACAGACTGTACACAGACACTTCACTGACACTGACTGCATACAGACACTTTACTGACACAGACTGTACACAGACACTTCACTGACACAGACTGTACACAGACACTTCATTGACACAGACTGTACACAGACACTTCATTGACACTGACCGTACACAGACAGACACTTCACTGACACTGACTGTACACAGACAGACACTTCACAGTCACTGACTGTACACAGACACTTCACTGACACTGACTGTACACAGACAGACACTTCACTGACACAGACAGTACACAGACACTTCACTGACACTGACTACACACAGACACTTCAATGACAATGACCGCCCACAGACACTTCACTGACACTAACTGTACACAGACAGACACTTCACTGACAGACTGTACACAGACACTTCACTGACACTGACTGCACAAACAGAAACTTCAGTGACACAGACTGTACACAGACAATTCACTGACACAGACTGCAAACAAACAAACATTTCACTGACACTGACTGTACACCGACAGACACTTTACTGACACAGACTGTACACAGACACTTCGCTGACACAGACTGTACACAAACAGTTCACTGACACTGACTGTACACAGACACTTCACTGACACTTACTGTACACAGACAGACACTTCATTGACACTGACTGTACACAGACAGTCACTTCACTGACACTGACTGTACACAGACACTTCACTAACACTGATGTACACAGACGGACATTTCACTGACACAGACTGCACAGACAGACACTTCACTGACACAGACTGTACACGGACAGACACTTCATTGACACAGACAGTGCACAGACATTTCACAGACACTGACTGAACACAGACACTTCACAGACACAGACTGTACACAGACACTTCACTGACACAAACTGTACACAGACAGACACTTCACTGACAGACTGTGCACAGACACTTCACTGACACTGACTGCACAGACAAGAAACTTCACTGACACAGACTGTACACAGACACTTCACTGACACTGAATGTACACAGACACTTCACTGACACAGACTGCACCGACAGACACTTCACTGACAGAGACTGTACACAGACACTTCACTGACGCAGACTGCACACAGACAGACATTTTACTGACAATGACTGTACACCGACAGACACTTCACTGAAACACACTGCACCCAGACAGACACTTCACTGACAGAGACTGCACAGACAGACACTTCACTGACACTGACTGTACACAGACAGAAAGTTCAGTGACACAGACTGTATACACACACGTCACTGACACAGACTGAACACAGACACTTCACTGACATAGACTGCACCCAGGCAGACATTTCACTGACACTGACAGTACACCGACAGACACATCACTGAAACAGACTGTACTCAGACACTTCACTGACACAAACTGTATACAGACATTTCACTGACACTGACTGTACACAGACAGAAACTTCAGTGACACAGACTGTACACAGACACTTCACTGACTCAGACAGACACTTCACTGACACTGACCACACACAGACACTTCACTGACACAGACCGAACACAGACACTTCACTTACACTGACTGTACACAGACAGACACCTTACTGACACTGTCTGTACACAGAAACTTCACTGACACTGACCGCACACAGACACTTCACAGACACAGACTGTACACAGACAGATGCTTCACTGATACAGACCACCCACAGACACTTCACTGACACTGCCTGCACACAGAAAGAAACTTCAGTGACACAGACTGTACACAGACTGTTCACTGACATAGACTGTACACAGACACTTCACTGACACTAACTGTACACAGACAGTTCACTGACACTGACTGTACACAGACACTTCACTGACACTGACTGCACACAGACACTTCAGTGACACAGATCGTACACAGACAGACACTTCACTGACACTTCATTGACACTGACTGGACATAGACACTTCACTGACACAGACCGAACACAGACAGACACTTCACTTACACTGACAGACACTTCCTGACACAGACTGTACACAGACAGACACCTCACTGACACTGCCTGTACACAGAAACTTCACTGACACTGACCGCACACAGACACTTCACAGACACAGAGAGATGCTTCACTGATACAGACCACCCACAGACACTTCACTGACACTGACTGTACACAGACAGACACTTCACCGACACAGACTGTACACAGACACTTCACTGACACAGACTGTACACAGACAGACTCTTCACTGACACTGACTGTACACAGACACTTCACTGACACAGACTGTACACAGACAGTCACTTCACTGACACAGACTGCATAGAGACACTTCACTGATACTGACTGTACACGGACAGACACTTCACTGACACTGACTGTACACAGACTTACCCTTCATTGACACTGACTGTACACAGACACTTCACTGACACAGACTGCACACAGACACTTCAGTGACACAGATCGTACACAGACAGACACTTCACTGACACTTCATTGACACTGACTGTACACAGACACTTCACTGACACAGACCGAACACAGACAGACACTTCACTTACACTGACTGTACACAGACAGACACTTCACTGACACAGACTGTACACAGACACACACCTCACTGACACTCTCTGTACACAGAAACTTCACTGACACTGACCGCACACAGACACTTCACAGACACAGAGAGATGCTTCACTGATACAGACCACCCACAGACACTTCACTGACACTGACTGTACACAGACAGACACTTCACCGACACAGACTGTACACAGACACTTCACTGACACAGACTGTACACAGACAGACTCTTCACTGACACTGACTGTACACAGACACTTCACTGACACAGACTGTACACAGACAGTCACTTCACTGACACAGACTGCATAGAGACACTTCACTGATACTGACTGTACACGGACAGACACTTCACTGACACTGACTGTACACAGACACTTCACTGACACAGACTGCACACAGACACTTCAGTGACACAGATCGTACACAGACAGACACTTCACTGACACTGACTGTACACAGACAGACACTTCATTGACACAGACTGCACACAGGCACTTCACTAACCCTGACTGTACACAGACACTTCACTGACACTGACTGTACACAGACAGACACTGCACTGACACAGACTGCACACAGACATTTCACTGACACTGACTACACACAGACACTTCACTGACACTAACTGTACACAGACAGACACTTCAACGACAGAATGTGCACAGACACTTCACTGACACTGACTGCACAGACAGAAACATCAGTGACACAGACTGTACACAGACAGTTCACTGACACTGACTGTACACCGACACTTCACTGACACTGACTGTACACAGACACTTCAATAACACAGACTGCACACAGACAGACATTTCAATGACCCAGACTGTACACAGACACTTCACTGACACAGACTATACACAGACAGTTCATTGACATTGTCTGTACACAGACACTTCACTGACACTGACCGCACACGGACACTTCACAGACACAGACTGTACACAGACAGATGCTTCACTGATACAGACCACCCTTAGACACTTCACTGACACTCACTGTACACAGTCAGACACTTCACTGACACTGACTTTACATAGACAGACACTTCACTGACACAGACTGTACACAGACACTTCACTGACACAGACTGTACACAGACTCTTCACTGACACTGACTGTACACAGACACTTCATTGACACTGACCGTACACAGACAGACACTTCACTGACACAGACAGCATACAGACATACCCTTCATTGACACTGACTGTACACAGACACTTCACTGACACTGACCGCACTGACAGAACCTTCAGTGACCCTGACTGTACACAGATACTTCACTGACACAGCCTGCACACAGAAAGAACCTTCAGTGACACAGACTGTACACAGACAGTTCACTGACACAGACTGTACACAGACACTTCACTGACACTAACTGTACACAGACAGTTCACTAACACTGACTGTACACAGACACTTCACTGACACTGACGGCACACAGACGCTTCAGTGACACAGATCGTACACAGACAGACACTTCACTGACACTTCATTGACACTGACTGTACACAGAGACTTCACTGACACAGACCAAACACAGACAGACACTTCACTTACACTGACTGTACACAGACAGACACTTCACTGACACAGACTGTACACAGAAACTTCAGTGACTCTGCACACAGACACTTTACTGACACAGACTGTACACAGACACTTCACTGACACTGACTGCACACAGACACTACACTGACACAGACTGTACATAGACACTTCACTGACACAAACTGTATACAGTTCACTAACACAGACTGTACACAGACACTTCACTGACACAGACTGCACACAGACAGACATTAAACTGACAGTGACTGTACACCGACAGACACTTCACTGACACAGACTGTACACAGACACTTCACTGACACAGACTGTATACAGACACTTCACTGACACAGACTGTACACAATCAGTTCACTGACACTGACTGTATACAGACATTTCACTGACACTGACTATACACAGACAGAAACGTCAGTGGCACAGACTGTACACAGACACTTCACTGACACAGACTGTACACAGACACTTCACTGACACTGACTGTGCACAGACACTTCACTGACACTGACTACACACAGACACTTCAATGACAATGACCGCCCACAGACACTTCACTGACACTAACTGTACACAGACAGACACTTCACTGACAGACTGTACACAGACACTTCACTGACACTGACTGCACAGACAGAAACTTCAGTGACACAGACTGTACACAGACAATTCACTGACACAGACTGTACACAGAAACTTCACTGACACTGACTGCACACAGACACTTTACTGACACAGACTGTACACAGACACTTCACTGACACTGACTGCACACAGACACTTCACTGACACAGACTGTACATAGACACTTCATTGACACAGACTGTATACAGTTCACTAACACAGACTGTACAGAGACACTTCACTGACACAGACTGCACACAGACAGACATTTCACTGTCACTGACTGTACACCGACAGACACTTCACTGACACAGTCTGTACACAGACACTTCACTGACACAGACTGTATACAGACATTTCACTGACACTGACTATACACAGACAGAAACATCAGTGGTACAGACTGTACACAGATACTTCACTGACACAGACTGTACACAGACACTTCACTGACACTGACTGCATACAGACACTTTACTGACACAGACTGTACACAGACACTTCACTGACACAGACTGTACAGACACTTCATTGACACAGACTGTACACAGACACTTCATTGGCACTGACCGTACACAGACAGACACTTCACTGACACAGACAGCACACAGACAGGTACTTCACTAACACAGACTGCACACAGACAGACACTTCACTGACACAGACTGCACAAAGACACTTCACTGACAGACTGTGCACAGACACTTCACTGACACTGACTGTACACAGACAGACACTTCACAGTCACTGACTGTACACAGACACTTCACTGACACTGACTGTACACAGACAGACACTTCACTGACACAGACAGTACACAGACAGAAAGTTCAGTGACACAGACTGTATACACACACGTCACTGACACAGACTGTACACAGACACTTCACTGACATAGACTGCACCCAGGCAGACATTTCACTGACACTGACAGTACACCGACAGACACTTCACTGAAACAGACTGTACACAGACACTTCACTGACACAAACTGTAT
Organism: Mobula hypostoma; assembly: GCF_963921235.1. NCBI lineage: Eukaryota > Metazoa > Chordata > Chondrichthyes > Myliobatiformes > Myliobatidae > Mobula > Mobula hypostoma. The sequence continues at coordinate 138,183,210 of NC_086097.1, forward strand.
ACAGACATTTCACTGACACTGACTGTACACAGACAGAAACTTCAGTGACACAGACTGTACATAGACACTTCACTGACTCAGACAGACACTTCACTGACACTGACCACACACAGACACTTCACTGACACAGACCGAACACAGACAGACACTTCACTTACACTGACTGTACACAGACAGACACCTTACTGACACTGTCTGTACACAGAAACTTCACTGACACTGACCGCACACAGACACTTCACAGACACAGACTGTACACAGACAGATGCTTCACTGATACAGACCACCCACAGACACTTCACTGACACTGCCTGCACACAGAAAGAAACTTCAGTGACACAGACTGTACACAGACTGTTCACTGACATAGACTGTAGGAAGCAAAGAGTGGGAATAAACGGGACCTTTTCAGAATGGCAGGCGGTGACTAGTGGGGTACCGCAAGGCTCAGTGCTGGGACCCCAGTTGTTTACAATATATATTAATGACTTGGATGAGGGAATTAAATGCAGCATCTCCAAGTTTGCGGATGACACGAAGCTGGGTGGCAGTGTTAGCAGTGAGGAGGATGCTAAGAGGATGCAGGGTGACTTGGATAGGTTGGGTGAGTGGGCAAACTCATGGCAGATGCAATTTAATGTGGATAAATGTGAAGTTATCCACTTTGGTGGCAAAAATAGGAAAACAGATTATTATCTGAATGGTGGCCGATTAGGAAAAGGGGAGGTGCAACGAGACCTGGGTGTCATTATACACCAGTCATTGAAAGTGGGCATGCAGGTACAGCAGGCGGTGAAAAAGGCGAACGGTATGCTGGCATTTATAGCGAGAGGATTCGAGTACAGGAGCAGGGAGGTACTACTGCAGTTGTACAAGGCCTTGGTGAGACCACACCTGGAGTATTGTGTGCAGTTTTGGTCCCCTAATCTGAGGAAAGACATCTTTGCCATAGAGGGAGTACAAAGAAGGTTCACCAGATTGATTCCTGGGATGGCAGGTCTTTCATATGAAGAAAGACTGGATGAACTGGGCTTGTACTCGTTGGAATTTAGAAGATTGAGGGGGGATCTGATTGAAACGTATAAGATCCTAAAGGGATTGGACAGGCTAGATGCAGGAAGATTGTTCCCGATGTTGGGGAGGTCTAGAACGAGGGGTCACAGTTTGAGGATAGAGGGGAAGCCTTTTAGGACCGAGGTTAGGAAAAACTTCTTCACACAGAGAGTGGTGAATCTGTGGAATTCTCTGCCACAGCAAACTGTTGAGGCCAGTTCATTAGCTATGTTTAAAAGGAAGTTAGATATGGCCCTTGTGGCTACAGGGGTCAGGGGGTATGGAGGGAAGGCTGGGTTCTGAGTTGGATGATCAGCCATGATCATAATAAATGGCGGTGCAGGCTCGAAGGGCCGAATGGCCTACTCCTGCACCTATTTTCTATGTTTCTATGTTTCTATGTACACAAACACTTCACTGACACTAACTGTACACAGACAGTTCACTGACACTGACTGTACACAGACACTTCACTGACACAGACCGAACACAGACAGACACTTCACTTACACTGACTGTACACAGACAGACACTTCACTGACACAGACTGTACACAGACAGACACCTCACTGACACTGTCTGTACACAGAAACTTCACTGACACTGACCGCACACAGACACTTCACAGACACAGACAGATGCTTCACTGATACAGACCACCCACAGACACTTCACTGACACTGACTGGACACAGACACTTCACCGACACAGACTGTACACAGACACTTCACTGACACAGACTGTACACAGACAGACTCTTCACTGACACTGACTGTACACAGACACTTCACTGACACAGACTGTACACAGACAGTCACTTCACTGACACAGACTGCATAGAGACACTTCACTGATACTGACTGTACATGGACAGACACTTCACTGACACAGACTGTACACAGACACTTCACTGACACAGACTGTACACAGACAGACTCTTCACTGACACTGACTGTACACAGACACTTCATTGACACTGACCGTACACAGACAGACACTTCACTGACACAGACAGCATACAGACATACCCTTCATTGACACTGACTGTACACAGACACTTCACTGACACTGACCGCACTGACAGAACCTTCAGTGACCCTGACTGTACACAGATACTTCACTGACACAGCCTGCACACAGAAAGAACCTTCAGTGACACAGACTGTACACAGACAGTTCACTGACACAGACTGTACACAGACACTTCACTGACACTAACTGTACACAGACAGTTCACTAACACTGACTGTACACAGACACTTCACTGACACTGACTGCACACAGACGCTTCAGTGACACAGATCGTACACAGACAGACACTTCACTGACACTTCATTGACACTGACTGTACACAGAGACTTCACTGACACAGACCAAACACAGACAGACACTTCACTTACACTGACTGTACACAGACAGACACTTCACTGACACAGACTGTACACAGAAACTTCAGTGACACTGCACACAGACACTTTACTGACACAGACTGTACACAGACACTTCACTGACACTGACTGCACACAGACACTACACTGACACAGACTGTACACAGACACTTCACTGACACTGACTGCACACAGACACTTCACTGACACAGACTGTACATAGACACTTCATTGACACAAACTGTATACAGTTCACTAACACAGACTGTACACAGACACTTCACTGACACAGACTGCACACAGACAGACATTAAACTGACAGTGACTGTACACCGACAGACACTTCACTGACACAGACTGTACACAGACACTTCACTGACACAGACTGTATACAGACACTTCACTGACACAGACTGTACACAATCAGTTCACTGACACTGACTGTATACAGACATTTCACTGACACTGACTATACACAGACAGAAACTTCAGTGGCACAGACTGTACACAGACACTTCACTGACACAGACTGTACACAGACACTTCACTGACACTGACTGTGCACAGACACTTCACTGACACTGACTACACACAGACACTTCAATGACAATGACCGCCCACAGACACTTCACTGACACTAACTGTACACAGACAGACACTTCACTGACAGACTGTACACAGACACTTCACTGACACTGACTGCACAGACAGAAACTTCAGTGACACAGACTGTACACAGACAATTCACTGACACAGACTGTACACAGAAACTTCACTGACACTGACTGCACACAGACACTTTACTGACACAGACTGTACACAGACACTTCACTGACACTGACTGCACACAGACACTTCACTGACACAGACTGTACATAGACACTTCATTGACACAGACTGTATACAGTTCACTAACACAGACTGTACAGAGACACTTCACTGACACAGACTGCACACAGACAGACATTTCACTGTCACTGACTGTACACCGACAGACACTTCACTGACACAGTCTGTACACAGACACTTCACTGACACAGACTGTATACAGACACTTCACTGACACAGACTGTACACAATCAGTTGACTGACACTGACTGTATACAGACATTTCACTGACACTGACTATACACAGACAGAAACTTCAGTTGTACAGACTGTACACAGATACTTCACTGACACAGACTGTACACAGACACTTCACTGACACTGACTGCATACAGACACTTTACTGACACAGACTGTACACAGACACTTCACTGACACAGACTGTACAGACACTTCATTGACACAGACTGTACACAGACACTTCATTGACACTGACCGTACACAGACAGACACTTCACTGACACAGACAGCACAGAGACAGGTACTTCACTAACACAGACTGCACACAGACAGACACTTCACTGACACAGACTGCACAAAGACACTTCACTGACAGACTGTGCACAGACAGTTCACTGACACTGACTGTACACAGACAGACACTTCACAGTCACTGACTGTACACAGACACTTCACTGACACTGACTGTACACAGACAGACACTTCACTGACACAGACAGTACACAGACAGAAAGTTCAGTGACACAGACTGTATACACACACGTCACTGACACAGACTGTACACAGACACTTCACTGACATAGACTGCACCCAGGCAGACATTTCACTGACACTGACAGTACACCGACAGACACTTCACTGACTCAGACAGACACTTCACTGACACTGACCACACACAGACACTTCACTGACACAGACCGAACACAGACAGACACTTCACTTACACTGACTATACACAGACAGACACCTTACTGACACTGTCTGTACACAGAAACTTCACTGACACTGACCGCACACAGACACTTCACAGACACAGACTGTACACAGACAGATGCTTCACTGATACAGACCACCCACAGACACTTCACTGACACTGCCTGCACACAGACAGACACTTCACCGACACAGACTGTACACAGACACTTCACTGACACAGACTGTACACAGACAGACTCTTCACTCACACTGACTGTACACAGACACTTCACTGACACAGACTGTACACAGACAGTCACTTCACTGACACAGACTGCATAGAGACACTTCACTGATACTGACTGTACACGGACAGACACTTCACTGACACTGACTGTACACAGACTTACCCTTCATTGACACTGACTGTACACAGACACTTCACTGACACAGACTGCACACAGACACTTCAGTGACACAGATCGTACACAGACAGACACTTCACTGACACTGACTGTACACAGACAGACACTTCATTGACACAGACTGCACACAGGCACTTCACTAACCCTGACTGTACACAGACACTTCACTGACACTGACTGTACACAGACAGACACTGCACTGACACAGACTGCACACAGACACTTCACTGACACTGACTACACACAGACACTGCACTGACCCTAACTGTACACAGACAGACACTTCAACGACAGAATGTGCACAGACACTTCACTGACACTGACTGCACAGACAGAAACATCAGTGACACAGACTGTACACAGACAGTTCACTGACACTGACTGTACACAGACACTTCAATAACACAGACTGCACACAGACAGACATTTCACTGACCCAGACTGTACACAGACACTTCACTGACACAGACTGTACACAAACAGTTCACTGATACTGCCTGTGCACAGACACTTCACTGACACAGACTATACACAGACAGTTCATTGACACTGACTGTACACAGACACTTCACTGACACAGACCAAACACAGACAGACACTTCACTTACACTGACTGTACACAGACAGACACCTCACTGACACTGTCTGTACACAGAAACTTCACTGACACTGACCGCACACGGACACTTCACAGACACAGACTGTACACAGACAGATGCTTCACTGATACAGACCACCCTTAGACACTTCACTGACACTCACTGTACACAGACAGACACTTCACTGACACTGACTTTACACAGACAGACACTTCACTGACACAGACTGTACACAGACACTTCACTGACACAGACTGTACACAGACAGACTCTTCACTGACACTGACTGTACACAGACACTTCAGTGACACTGACCGTACACAGACAGACACTTCACTGACACAGACAGCATACAGACAGACACTTCACTGACACAGACTGTACACAGAAACTTCACTGACACTGCACACAGACACTTTACTGACACAGACTGTACACAGACACTTCACTGACACTGACTGCACACAGACACTTCACTGACACAGACTGTACATAGACACTTCACTGACACAAACTGTATACAGTTCACTAACACAGACTGTACACAGACACTTCACTGACACAGACTGCACACAGACAGACATTAAACTGACAGTGACTGTACACCGACAGACACTTCACTGACACAGACTGTACACAGACACTTCACTGACACAGACTGTATACAGACACTTCACTGACACAGACTGTACACAATCAGATCACTGACACTGACTGTATACAGACATTTCACTGACACTGACTATACACAGACAGAAACTTCAGTGGCACAGACTGTACACAGACACTTCACTGACACAGACTGTACACAGACACTTCACTGACACTGACTGTGCACAGACACTTCACTGACACTGACTACACATAGACACTTCAATGACAATGACCGCCCCCAGACACTTCACTGACACTAACTGTACACAGACAGACACTTCACTGACAGACTGTACACAGACACTTCACTGACACTGACTGCACAGACAGAAACTTCAGTGACATAGACTGTACACAGACAATTCACTGACACAGACTGTACACAGAAACTTCACTGACACTGACTGCACACAGACACTTTACTGACACAGACTGTACACAGACACTTCACTGACACTGACTGCACACAGACACTTCACTGACACAGACTGTACATAGACACTTCATTGACACAGACTGTATACAGTTCACTAACACAGACTGTACAGAGACACTTCACTGACACAGACTGCACACAGACAGACATTTCACTGTCACTGACTGTACACCGACACTTCACTGACACAGTCTGTACACAGACACTTCACTGACACAGACTGTATACAGACACTTCACTGACACAGACTGTACACAATCAGTTCACTGACACTGACTGTATACAGACATTTCACTGACACTGACTATACACAGACAGAAACTTCAGTGGTACAGACTGTACACAGATACTTCACTGACACAGACTGTACACAGACACTTCACTGACACTGACTGCATACAGACACTTTACTGACACAGACTGTACACAGACACTTCACTGACACAGACTGTACACAGACACTTCATTGACACAGACTGTACACAGACACTTCATTGACACTGACCGTACACAGACAGACACTTCACTGACACAGACAGCACACAGACAGGTACTTCACTAACACAGACTGCACACAGACAGACACTTCACTGACACAGACTGCACAAAGACACTTCACTGACAGACTGTGCACAGACACTTCACTGACACTGACTGTACACAGACAGACACTTCACAGTCACTGACTGTACACAGACACTTCACTGACACTGACTGTACACAGACAGACACTTCACTGACACAGACAGTACACAGACAGAAAGTTCAGTGACACAGACTGTATACACACACGCCACTGACACAGACTGTACACAGACACTTCACTGACATAGACTGCACCCAGGCAGACATTTCACTGACACTGACAGTACACCGACAGACACTTCACTGAAACAGACTGTACACAGACACTTCACTGACACAAACTGTATACAGACATTTCACTGACACTGACTGTACACAGACAGAAACTTCAGTGACACAGACTGTACACAGACCCTTCACTGACTCAGACAGACACTTCACTGACACTGACCACACACAGACACTTCACTGACACAGACCGAACACAGACAGACACTTCACTTACACTGACTGTACACAGACAGACACCTTACTGACACTGTCTGTACACAGAAACTTCACTGACACTGACCGCACACAGACACTTCACAGACACAGACTGTACACAGAAAGAAACTTCAGTGACACAGACTGTACACAGACTGTTCACTGACATAGACTGTACACAGACACTTCACTGACACTAACTGTACACAGACAGTTCACTGACACTGACTGTACACAGACACTTCACTGACACAGACCGAACACAGACAGACACTTCACTTACACTGACTGTACACAGACAGACACTTCACTGACACAGACTGTACACAGACAGACACCTCACTGACACTGTCTGTACACAGAAACTTCACTGACACTGACCGCACACAGACACTTCACAGACACAGACAAATGCTTCACTGATACAGACCACCCACAGACACTTCACTGACACTGACTGTACACAGACAGACACTTCACCGACACAGACTGTACACAGACACTTCACTGACACAGACTGTACACAGACAGACTCTTCACTGACACTGACTGTACACAGACACTTCACTGACACAGACTGTACACAGACAGTCACTTCACTGACACAGACTGCATAGAGACACTTCACTGATACTGACTGTACATGGACAGACACTTCGCAGACACTGACTGTACACAGACTTACCCTTCATTGACACTGACTGTACACAGACACTTCACTGACACAGACTGCACACAGACACTTCAGTGACACAGATCGTACACAGACAGACACTTCACTGACACTGACTGTACACAGACAGACACTTCATTGACACAGACTGCACACAGGCACTTCACTAACCATGACTGTACACAGACACTTCACTGACACTGACTGTACACAGACAGACACTGCACTGACACAGACTGCACACAGACACTTCTCTGACACTGACTACACACAGACACTTCACTGACACTAACTGTACACAGACACTTCAATAACACAGACTGCACACAGACAGACATTTCACTGACCCAGACTGTACACAGACACTTCACTGACACAGACTGTACACAAACAGTTCACTGATACTGACTGTGCACAGACACTTCACTGACACAGACTATACACAGACAGTTCATTGACACTGACTGTACACAGACACTTCACTGACACAGACCAAACACAGACAGACACTTCACTTACACTGACTGTACACAGACAGACACCTCACTGACACTGTCTGTACACAGAAACTTCACTGACACTGACCGCACACGGACACTTCACAGACACAGACTGTACGCAGACAGATGCTTCACTGATACAGACCACCCTTAGACACTTCACTGACACTCACTGTACACAGACAGACACTTCACTGACACTGACTTTACACAGACAGACACTTCACTGACACAGACTGTACACAGATACTTCACTGACACAGACTGGACACAGACAGACTCTTCACTGACACTGACTGTACACAGACACTTCATTGACACTGACCGTACACAGACAGACACTTCACTGACACAGACAGCATACAGACATACCCTTCATTGACACTGACTGTACACAGACACTTCACTGACACTGACCGCACTGACAGAACCTTCAGTGACACTGACTGTACACAGACACTTCACTGACACAGCCTGCACACAGAAAGAACCTTCAGTGACACAGACAGTTCACTGACACAGACTGTACACAGACACTTCACTGACACTAACTGTACACAGACAGTTCACTAACCCTGACTGTACACAGACACTTCACTGACACTGACTGCACACAGACGCTTCAGTGACACAGATCGTACACAGACAGACACTTCACTGACACTGACTGCACACAGACGCTTCAGTGACACAGATCGTACACAGACAGACACTTCACTGACACTTCATTGACACTGACTGTACACAGAGACTTCACTGACACAGACCGAACACAGACAGACACTTCACTTACACTGACTGTACACAGACAGACACTTCACTGACACAGACTGTACACAGAAACTTCACTGACACTGCACACAGACACTTTACTGACACAGACTGTACACAGACACTTCACTGACACTGACTGCACACAGACACTTCCCTGACACAGACTGTACATAGACACTTCACTGACACAAACTGTATACAGTTCACTAACACAGACTGTACACAGACACTTCACTGACACAGACTGCACACAGACAGACATTAAACTGACAGTGACTGTACACCGACAGACACTTCACTGACACAGACTGTACACAGACACTTCACTGACACAGACTGTATACAGACACTTCACTGACACAGACTGTACACAATCAGTTCACTGACACTGACTGTATACAGACATTTCACTGACACTGACTATACACAGACAGAAACTTCAGTGGCACAGACTGTACACAGACACTTCACTGATACAGACTGTACACAGACACTTCACTGACACTGACTGTACACAGACACTTCAATAACACAGACTGCACACAGACAGACATTTCACTGACCCAGACTGTACACAGACACTTCACTGACACAGACTGTACACAAACAGTTCACTGATACTGACTGTGCACAGACACTTCACTGACACAGACTATACACAGACAGTTCATTGACACTGACTGTACACAGACACTTCACTGACACAGACCAAACACAGACAGACACTTCACTTACACTGACTGTACACAGACAGACACCTCACTGACACTGTCTGTACACAGAAACTTCACTGACACTGACCGCACACGGACACTTCACAGACACAGACTGTACGCAGACAGATGCTTCACTGATACAGACCACCCTTAGACACTTCACTGACACTCACTGTACACAGACAGACACTTCACTGACACTGACTTTACACAGACAGACACTTCACTGACACAGACTGTACACAGACACTTCACTGACACAGACTGTACACAGACAGACTCTTCACTGACACTGACTGTACACAGACACTTCATTGACACTGACCGTACACAGACAGACACTTCACTGACACAGACATCATACAGACATACCCTTCATTGACACTGACTGTACACAGACACTTCACTGACACTGACCGCACTGACAGAACCTTCAGTGACACTGACTGTACACAGACACTTCACTGACACAGCCTGCACACAGAAAGAACCTTCAGTGACACAGACAGTTCACTGACACAGACTGTACACAGACACTTCACTGACACTAACTGTACACAGACAGTTCACTAACACTGACTGTACACAGACACTTCACTGACACTGACTGCACACAGACGCTTCAGTGACACAGATCGTACACAGACAGACACTTCACTGACACTTCATTGACACTGACTGTACACAGAGACTTCACTGACACAGACCAAACACAGACAGACACTTCACTTACACTGACTGTACACAGACAGACACTTCACTGACACAGACTGTACACAGAAACTTCACTGACACTGCACACAGACACTTTACTGACACAGACTGTACACAGACACTTCACTGACACTGACTGCACACAGACACTTCACTGACACAGACTGTACATAGACACTTCACTGACACAAACTGTATACAGTTCACTAACACAGACTGTACACAGACACTTCACTGACACAGACTGCACACAGACAGACATTAAACTGACAGTGACTGTACACCGACAGACACTTCACTGACACAGACTGTACACAGACACTTCACTGACACAGACTGTATACAGACACTTCACTGACACAGACTGTACACAATCAGTTCACTGACACTGACTGTATACAGACATTTCACTGACACTGACTATACACAGACAGAAACTTCAGTGGCACAGACTGTACACAGACACTTCACTGATACAGACTGTACACAGACACTTCACTGACACTGACTGTGCACAGACACTTCACTGACACTGACTACACACAGACACTTCAATGACAATGACCGCCCACAGACACTTCACTGACACTAACTGTACACAGACAGACACTTCACTGACAGACTGTACACAGACACTTCACTGACACTGACTGCACAGACAGAAACTTCAGTGACACAGACTGTACACAGACAATTCACTGACACAGACTGTACACAGAAACTTCACTGACACTGACTGCACACAGACACTTTACTGACACAGACTGTACACAGACACTTCACTGACACTGACTGCACATAGACACTTCATTGACACAGACTGTATACAGTTCACTAACACAGACTGTACAGAGACACTTCACTGACACAGACTGCACACAGACAGACATTTCACTGTCACTGACTGTACACCGACAGACACTTCACTGACACAGTCTGTACACAGACACTTCACTGACACAGGCTGTATACAGACACTTCACTGACACAGACTGTACACAATCAGTTCACTGACACTGACTTTATACAGACATTTCACTGACACTGACTATACACAGACAGAAACTTCAGTGGTACAGACTGTACACAGATACTTCACTGACACAGACTGTACACAGACAGACACTTCACTGACAGACTGTACACAGACATTTCACTGACACTGACTGCACAGACAGAAACTTCAGTGACACAGACTGTACACAGACAATTCACTGACACTGACTGTACACAGACACTTCACTGACACAGACTGCAAACAAACAATCATTTCACTGACACTGACTGTACACCGACAGACACTTTACTGACACAGACTGTACACAGACACTTCGCTGACACAGACTGTACACAAACAGTTCACTGACACTGACTGTACACAGACACTTCACTGACACTTACTGTACACAGACAGACACTTCATTGACACTGACTGTACACAGACAGTCACTTCACTGACACTGACTGTACACAGACACTTCACTAACACTGATGTACACAGACGGACATTTCACTGACACAGACTGCACAGACAGACACTTCACTGACACAGACTGTACACGGACAGACACTTCATTGACACAGACAGTGCACAGACATTTCACATACACTGACTGCACACAGACACTTCACTGACACAGACTGTACACAGACACTTCACTGACACAAACTGTACACAGACAGACACTTCACTGACAGACTGTGCACAGACACTTCACTGACACTGACTGCACAGACAAGAAACTTCACTGACACAGACTGTACACAGACACTTCACTGACACTGAATGTACACAGACACTTCACTGACACAGACTGCACCGACAGACACTTCACTGACAGAGACTGTACACAGACACTTCACAGACACAGACTGCACACAGACAGACATTTTACTGACAATGACTGTACACCGACAGACACTTCACTGAAACACACTGCACCCAGACAGACACTTCACTGACAGAGACTGCACAGACAGACACTTCACTGACACTGACTGTACACAGACAGAAAGTTCAGTGACACAGACTGTATACACACACGTCACTGACACAGACTGCACCCAGGCAGACATTTCACTGACACTGACAGTACACCGACAGACACTTCACTGAAACAGACTGTACACAGACACTTCACTGACACAAACTGTATACAGACATTTCACTGACACTGACTGTACACAGACAGAAACTTCAGTGACACAGACTGTACACAGACACTTCACTGACACAGACTGTACACAGACACTTCACTGACACAGACCGAACACAAACAGACACTTCACTTACACTGACTGTACACAGACAGACACCTCACTGACACTGTCTGTACACAGAAACTTCACTGACACTGACCGCACACAGACACTTCACAGACACAGACTGCACACAGACAGACATTTTACTGACAATGACTGTACACCGACAGACACTTCACTGACTCAGACAGACACTTCACTGACACTGACCACACACAGACACTTCACTGACACAGACTGCACACAGACAGACATTTTACTGACAATGACTCTACACCGACAGACACTTCACTGAAACACACTGCACCCAGACAGACACTTCACTGACAGAGACTGCACAGACAGACACTTCACTGACACTGACTGTACACAGACAGAAAGTTCAGTGACACAGACTGTATACACACACATCACTGACACAGACTGTACACAGACACTTCACTGACACAAACTGTATACAGTTCACTAACACAGACTGTACACAGACACTTCACTGACATAGACTGCACCCAGGCAGACATTTCACTGACACTGACAGTACACCGACAGACACTTCACTGAAACAGACTGTACACAGACACTTCACTGACACAAACTGTATACAGACATTTCACTGACACTGACTGTACACAGACAGAAACTTCAGTGACACAGACTGTACACAGACACTTCACTGACACACACCGTACACAGATACTTCACTGACACAGACTGTATACAGTTCACTAACACAGACTGTACACAGACCCTTCACTGACACTGACTGTACACAGACACTTAACTGACTCTGACTGTACACAGACAGACATTTCACTGACACTGACTGTACACAGACAGACACTTCACTGACTCAGACAGACACTTCACTGACACTGACCACACACAGACACTTCACTGACACAGACTGTACACAGACAGAAACTTCATTGACACTGACTCTACACAGACACTTCACTGACACAGACTGTACATAAACAGACACTTCACTGCCACAGACTGTACACAGACACTTCACTGACACACACTGTACACAGACAGACACTTCACTGACACAGACTGCACAAAGACACTTCACTGACAGACTGTGCACAGACACTTCACTGACACTGACTGTACACAGACACTTCACTGACACTGACTGTACACAGACAGACACTGCACTGACACAGACCCCCCACAGACACTTCACTGACACTAACTGTACACAGACAGACACTTCAATGACAGAATGTGCACAGACACTTCACTGACACTGACTGCACAGACAGAAACATCAGTGACACAGACTGTACACAGACAGTTCACTGACACTGACTGTACACAGACACTTCACTGACACAGACTGTACACAAAAGGTTCACTGACACTGACTGTACACAGACACTTCACTGACACAGACTGTACACAGACAGACAGTACATTGACACTGACTGTACACAGACACTTCACTGACACAGACCGAACACAGACAGACACTTCACTTACACTGACTGTACACAGACAGACACCTCACTGACACTGTCTGTACACAGAAACTTCACTGACACTGACCGCACACAGACACTTCACAGACACAGACTGTACACAGACAGATGCTTCAGTGATACAGACCATCCACAGACACTTCACTAACACTGACTGTACACAGACACTTCACTGACACAGACTGTACACAGACACTTCACTGACACAGACTGTACACAGACAGACTCTTCACTGACACTGACTGTACACAGACACTTCATTGACACTGACCGTACACAGACAGACACTTCACTTACACTGACTTTACACAGTTCACTGACACTGACTGTACACAGACAGAAACTGCAGTGACACAGACTGTACACAGACAGACACTTCACTCACACAGACTGCACAGACAGACACTTCACTGACACTGTCTGTACACAGAAACTTCACTGACACTGACCGCACACAGACACTTCACAGACACAGACTGTACACAGACAGATGCTTCAGTGATACAGACCACCCACAGACACTTCACTGACACAGACCGCACACAGACAGACATTTCACTGACACTGACTGTACACCGACGGACACTTCACTGACACAGACTGTACACAGACACATCACTGACATAGACTGTACACAGACACTTCACTGACACAGACCGAACACAAACAGACACTTCACTTACACTGACTGTACACAGACAGACACCTCACTGACACTGTCTGTACACAGAAACTTCACGGACACTGACCGCACACAGACACTTCACAGACACAGACTGCACACAGACAGACATTTTACTGACAATGACTGTACACCGACAGACACTTCACTGACTCAGACAGACACTTCACTGACACTGACCACACATAGACACTTCACTGACACAGACTGCACACAGACAGACATTTTACTGACAATGACTCTACACCGACAGACACTTCACTGAAACACACTGCACCCAGACAGACACTTCACTGACAGAGACTGCACAGACAGACACTTCACTGACACTGACTGTACACAGACAGAAAGGTCAGTGACACAGACTGTATACACACACGTCACTGACACAGACTGTACACAGACACTTCACTGACATAGACTGCACCCAGGCAGACATTTCACTGACACTGACAGTACACCGACAGACACTTCACTGAAACAGACTGTACACAGACACTTCACTGACACAAACTGTATACAGACACTTCACTGACACTGACTGTACACAGACAGAGACTTCAGTGACACAGACTGTACACAAACACTTCACTGACACACACCGTACACAGACACTTCACTGACACAGACTGTATACAGTTCACTAACACAGACTGTACACAGACCCTTCACTGACACTGACTGTTCACAGACACTTAACTGACTCTGACTGCACACAGACAGACATTTCACTGACACTGACTGTACACAGACAGACACTTCACTGACTCAGACAGACACTTCACTGACACTGACCACACACAGACACTTCACTGACACAGACTGTACACAGACAGAAACTTCATTGACACTGACTCTACACAGACACTTCACTGACACAGACTGTACACAAGCAGACACTTCACTGCCACAGACTGTACACAGACACTTCACTGACACAGA
Organism: Mobula hypostoma; assembly: GCF_963921235.1. NCBI lineage: Eukaryota > Metazoa > Chordata > Chondrichthyes > Myliobatiformes > Myliobatidae > Mobula > Mobula hypostoma. The sequence continues at coordinate 138,199,347 of NC_086097.1, forward strand.
CTGTACACAGACAGATACTTCATTAACACAGACTGCACACAGACAGACACTTCACTGACACAGACTGCACAAAGACACTTCACTGACAGACTGTGCACAGACACTTCACTGACACTGACTGTACACAGACACTTCACTGACGCTGACTGTACACAGACACTTCACTGACACTGACTGTACACAGACAGACACTGCACTGACACAGACTGCACACAGACACTTCACTGACACTGACTACACACAGACACTTCACTGACACTGACCGCCCACAGACACTTCACTGACACTAACTGTACACAGACACTTCAACGACAGAATGTGCACAGACACTTCACTGACACTGACTGCACAGACAGAAACATCAGTGACACAGACTGTACACAGACAGTTCACTGACACTGACTGTACACAGACAGACACCTCACTGACACTGTCTGTACACAGAAACTTCACTGACACTGACCGCACACAGACACTTCACAGACACAGACTGTACACAGACAGATGCTTCAGTGATACAGACCACCCACAGACACTTCACTAACACTGACTGTACACAGACACTTCACTTACACTGACTGTACACAGACAGACACCTCACTGACACTGTCTGTACACAGACACTTCACTGACACTGACCGCACACAGACACTTCACAGACACAGACTGTACACAGATAGATGCTTCAGTGATACAGACCACCCACAGACACTTCACTAACACTGACTGTACGCAGACACTTCACTGACACAGACTGTACACAGACACTTCACTGATACTGACTTTACACAGTTCACTGACACTGACTGTACACAGACAGAAACTGCAGTGACACAGACTGTACACAGACAGACACTTCACTCACACAGACTGCACAGACAGACACTTCACTGACACAGACTGTACACAGACAGACATTTCATTGACACTGACTGTACACAGACAGACACTTCACTGACACAGACAGCACACAGACAGACACTTCACTTACACTGACTGTACACAGACAGACACCTCACTGACACTGTCTATACACAGAAACTTCACTGACACTGACCGCACACAGACAGACATTTCACTGACACTGACTGTACACCGACACACACTTCACTGACACAGACTGTACACAGACACTTCACTGACACAGACTGTACACTGACACTTCACTGACACAGACCGAACACAGACACTTCACTTACACTGACTGTACACAGACAGACACCTCACTGACACTGTCTGTACACAGAAACTTCACTGACACTGACCGCACACAGACACTTCACAAACACAGACTGCACACAGACAGACATTTTACTGACAATGACTGTACACCGACAGACACTTCACTGACTCAGACAGACACTTCACTGACACTGACCACACACAGAAACTTCACTGACACAGACTGCACACAGACAGACATTTTACTGACAATGACTCTACACCGACAGACACTTCACTGAAACACACTGCACCCAGACAGACACTTCACTGACAGAGACTGCACACACAGACACTTCACTGACACTGACTGTACACAGACAGAAAGTTCAGTGACACAGACTGTATACACACACGTCACTGACAGACTGTACACAGACACTTCACTGACACAAACTGTATACAGTTCACTAACACAGACTGTACACAGACACTTCACTGACATAGACTGCACCCAGGCAGACATTTCACTGACACTGACAGTACACCGACAGACACTTCACTGAAACAGACTGTACACAGACACTTCACTGACACAAACTGTATACAGACATTTCACTGACACTGACTGTACACAGACAGAAACTTCAGTGACACAGACTGTACACAAACACTTCACTGACACACACCGTACACAGACACTTCACTGACACAGACTGTATACAGTTCACTAACACAGACTGTACACAGACCCTTCACTGACACTGACTGTACACAGACACTTAACTGACTCTGACTGTACACAGACAGACATTTCACTGACACTGACTGTACACAGACAGACACTTCACTGACTCAGACAGACACTTCACTGACACTGACCACACACAGACACTTCACTGACACAGACTGTACACAGACAGAAACTTCATTGACACTGACTCTACACAGACACTTCACTGACACAGACTGTACACAAACAGACACTTCACTGCCACAGACTGTACACAGACACTTCACTGACACAGACTGTACACAGATAGATTCTTCACTAACACAGACTGCACACAGACAGACACTTCACTGACACAGACTGCACAAAGACACTTCACTGACAGACTGTGCACAGACACTTCACTGACACTGACTGTACACAGACACTTCACTGACACTGACTGTACACAGACAGACACTTCACTGACACTGACTGCACACAGACACTTCACTGACACTGACTACACACAGACACTTCACTGACACTGACCGCCCACAGACACTTCACTGACACTAACTGTACACAGACAGACACTTCAACGACAGAATGTGCACAGACACTTCACTGACACTGACTGCACAGACAGAAACATCAGTGACACAGACTGTACACAGACAGTTCACTGACACTGACTGTACACAGACACTTCACTGACACAGACTGTACACAGACAGACAGTACATTGACACTGACTGTACACAGACACTTCACTGACACAGACCGAATACAGACAGACACTTCACTTACACTGACTGTACACAGACAGACACCTCACTGACACTGTCTGTGCACAGAAACTTCACTGACACTGACCGCACACAGACACTTCACAGACACAGACTGTACACAGACAGATGCTTCAGTGATACAGACCACCCACAGACACTTCACTAATACTGACTGTACACAGACACTTCACTGACACAGACTGTACACAGACACTTCACTGACACTGACTTTACACAGTTCACTGACACTGACTGTACACAGACAGAAACTGCAGTGACACAGACTGTACACAGACAGACACTTCACTCACACAGACTGCACAGACAGACACTTCACTGACACAGACTGTACACATGCAGACACTTCACTGACACAGACAGCACACAGACATACCATTCACTGAAACAGACTGTACACAGACACTTCACTGACACAGACTGAACACAGACAGACACTTCACTTACACTGACTGTACACAGACAGACACCTCACTGACACTGTCTGTACACAGAAACTTCACTGACACTGACCGCACACAGACACTTCACAGACACAGACTGTACACAGACAGATGCTTCAGTGATACAGACCACCCACAGACACTTCACTGACACAGACCGCACACAGACAGACATTTCACTGACACTGACTGTATACCGACGGACACTTCACTGACACAGACTGTACACAGACACTTCACTGACACAGACTGTATACAGACACTTCACTGACACAGACTGTACACAATCAGTTCACTGACACTGACTGTATACAGACATTTCACTGACACTGACTATACACAGACAGAAACTTCAGTAGCACAGACTGTACACAGACACTTCACTGACACAGACTGTACACAGACACTTCACTGACACAGACCGAACACAAACAGACACTTCACTTACACTAACTGTACACAGACAGACACCTCACTGAAACACACTGCACCCAGACAGACACTTCACTGACAGAGACTGCACAGACAGACACTTCACTGACACTGACTGTACACAGACAGAAAGGTCAGTGACACAGACTGTATACACACACGTCACTGACACAGACTGTACACAGACACTTCACTGACACAAACTGTATATAGTTCACTAACACAGACTGTACACAGACACTTCACTGACATAGACTGCACCCAGGCAGACATTTCACTGACACTGACAGTACACCGACAGACACTTCACTGAAACAGACTGTACACAGACACTTCACTGACACAAACTGTATACAGACACTTCACTGACACTGACTGTACACAGACAGAGACTTCAATGACACAGACTGTACACAAACACTTCACTGACACACACCGTACACAGACACTTCACTGACACAGACTGTATACAGCTCACTAACACAGACTGTACACAGACCCTTCACTGACACTGACTGTTCACAGACACTTAACTGACTCTGACTGTACACAGACAGACATTTCACTGACACTGACTGTACACAGACAGACACTTCACTGACTCAGACAGACACTTCACTGACACTGACCACACACAGACACTTCACTGACACAGACTGTACACAGACAGAAACTTCATTGACACTGACTCTACACAGACACTTCACTGACACAGACTGTACACAAGCAGACACTTCACTGCCACAGACTGTACACAGACACTTCACTGACACAGACTGTACACAGACAGATACTTCATTAACACAGACTGCACACAGACAGACACTTCACTGACACAGACTGCACAAAGACACTTCACTGACAGACTGTGCACAGACACTTCACTGACACTGACTGTACACAGACACTTCACTGACGCTGACTGTACACAGACACTTCACTGACACTGACTGTACACAGACAGACACTGCACTGACACAGACTGCACACAGACACTTCACTGACACTGACTACACACAGACACTTCACTGACACTGACCGCCCACAGACACTTCACTGACACTAACTGTACACAGACAGACACTTCAATGACAGAATGTGCACAGACACTTCACTGACACTGACTGCACAGACAGAAACATCAGTGACACTGACTGTACACAGACACTTCACTGACACAGACTGTACACAAACAGTTCACTGACACTGACTGTACACAGACACTTCACTGACACAGACTGTACACAGACAGACAGTACATTGACACTGACTGTACACAGACACTTCACTGACACAGACCGAACACAGACAGACACTTCACTTACACTGACTGTACACACGGACACCTCACTGACACTGTCTGTACACAGAAACTTCACTGACACTGACCGCACACAGACACTTCACAGACACAGACTGTACACAGACAGAAGCTTCAGTGATACAGACCACCCACAGACACTTCACTAACACTGACTGTACACAGACACTTCACTGACACAGACTGTACACAGACACTTCACTGACACTGACTTTACACAGTTCACTGACACTGACTGTACACAGACAGAAACTGCAGTGACACAGACTGTACACAGACAGACACTTCACTCACACAGACTGCACAGACAGACACTTCACTGACACAGACTGTACACAGACAGACACTTCATTGACACTGACCGTACACAGACAGACACTTCACTGACACAGACTGAACACAGACATTTCACTGACACTGACTGTACACAGACAGAAACTTCAGTGACACAGACTGCACACAGTCACTTCACTGACACAGACTGCACCCAGACAGACACCTCACTGACAGAGACTGCACAGACACTTCACTGACACTGACTGTACACAGACAGAAACTTCAGTGACACAGACTGTATACAGACACGTCACTTACACAGACTGTACACAGACACTTCACTGACACTGACTGCACACAGACACTTCACTGACACAGACTGTACACAGACACTTCACTGACACAGACTGAATACAGTTTACTAACACAGACTGTACACAGACACTTCACTGACACAGACTGCACACAGACAGACATTTCACTGACACTGACTGTACACCGACAGACACTTCACTGACACTGACTGTACACAGACACTTCACTGATACTGACAGTACAAAGACACTTCACTGACACTGACTGTACACAGACACTTCACTGACACTGACTGCACAGACAGAAACTTCAGTGACACAGACTGTACACAGACAGTTCACTGACACAGCCTGTACACAGAAACTTCACTGACACTGCACACAGACACTTTACAGACACAGACTGTACACAGACACTTCACTGACACTGACTGCACACAGACAATTCACTGACACAGACTGTACATAGACACTTCACTGACACAGACTGCACACAGACAGACATTTTACTGACAATGACTGTACACCGACAGACACTTCACTGAAACACACTGCACCCAGACAGACACTTCACTGACAAAGACTACACAGACAGACACTTCACTGACACTGACTGTACACAGACAGAAAGTTCAGTGACACAGACTGTATACACACACGTCACTGACACAGACTGTACACAGACACTTCACTGACACAAACTGTATACAGTTCACTAACACAGACTGTACACAGACACTTCACTGACATAGACTGCATCCAGGCAGACATTTCACTGACACTGACACTGACAGTACACCGACAGACACTTCACTGAAACAGACTGTACACAGACACTTCACTGACACAGACTGTACACAAACAGTTCACTGACACTGACTGTACACAGACACTTCACTGACACAGACTGTACACAGACAGACAGTACATTGACACTGACTGTACACAGACACTTCACTGACACAGACCGAACACAGACACTTCACTTACACTGACTGTACACAGACAGACACCTCACTGACACTGTCTGTACACAGAAACTTCACTGACACTGACCGCACACAGACACTTCACAGACACAGACTGTACACAGACAGATGCTTCAGTGATACAGACCACCCACAGACACTTCACTAACACTGACTGTACACAGACACTTCACTGACACAGACTGTACACAGACACTTCACTGACACTGACTTTAAACAGTTCACTGACACTGACTGTACACAGACAGAACTTGCAGTGACACAGACTGTACACAGACAGACACTTCACTCACACAGACTGCACAGGCAGACACTTCACTGACACAGACTGTACACAGACAGACACTTCATTGACACTGACCGTACACAGACAGACACTTCACTGACACAGACAGCACACAGACATACCATTCACTGAAACAGACTGTACACAGACACTTCACTGACACAGACCGAACACAGACAGACACTTCACTTACACTGACTGTACACAGACAGACACTTCACTTACACTGACTGTACACAGACACTTCACTGACACTGTCTGTACACAGAAACTTCACTGACACTGACCGCACACAGACACTTCACAGACACAGACTGTACACAGACAGATGCTTCAGTGATACAGACCACCCACAGACACTTCACTAACACTGACTGTACACAGACACTTCACTGACACTGACTTTACACAGTTCACTGACACTGACTGTACACAGACAGAAACTGCAGTGACACAGACTGTACACAGACAGACACTTCACTCACACAGACTGCACAGACAGACACTTCACTGACACAGACTGTACACAGACAGACACTTCATTGACACTGACCGTACACAGACAGACACTTCACTGACACAGACAGCACACAGACACTTCAGTGACATAGATCGTACACAGACAGACACTTCACTGACACTTCATTGACACAGAGTGTACACAGGCATTTCACAAACCCTGACTGTACACAGACAGACACTTCACTGACACAGACTGCCCACAGACACTTCACTGACACTGACTGTACACAGACACTTCACTGACACAGACCGCACACAGACAGACACTTCACTTACCCTGACTGTACACAGACAGACACTTCACTGACACAGACTGTACACAGACAGCTCACTGACACTGTCTGTACACAGAAACTTCACTGACACTGACCGCACACAGACACTTCACTGACACAGAGTGTACACAGACACTTCACTGACACAGAGTGTACACAGACAGATGCTTCACTGATACAGACTACCCACAGACACTTCACTGACACTGACTGTACACAGACACTTCACTGATACTGACTGTACACAGACAGACACTTCACTGACACTGACTGTACACAGACACTTCACTGACACTGACTGTACACAGACAGACACTTCACTGACGCCTTCAACATTCTGTTTACCACAAAATATTTCGCAAGTTTGGATTTGTTCTTTGCTAATAGAATCACAAGAATTATTCAAATTGTCCTGTTCTTTAAATTCCAGTTTGCATTTTATTCATTTGCCCTGTATGTCCATCACTGGTTGGTTCTGCACTTCCTGCCCATACTGAACTGCCCTTGAGGAGGTTATGGTGAATTATCACCTGAACCTCTGCAGCCCCCCGGTGTGAAAGCGCACTGCAAAGCAGGGCATCATTGATGTAACGGAGTGGCCTGGTGCATCCTTTGGCAGACACAACAATCGGTGTGGAATCACATACAAGGCAGTCAAAGCTAGAACCAGCTGGGCTTTTACAGTGATCCGGTAGCTGTGACTAAGAACATTTCTCATTTTATTTATCTAATCCACTTAGAGTGGCCACAACAGGATTCGAACTCACCTTGTTTCGCTATGTTCTGTGGGTCCTGAGGAGGCTGACGGGGCATCTGCAGGCTCTGCTACATGAAGGCTAGTGGAGGCTGATGAGGAGACGGAGAATCGTTTGGGGTTTTCACTTCCTTCCATGGATGCTCCTAACTTTTTCATACTCCCGCTGTAGAGAGCCAAGGATGTCAGAGCCATCTCAATACCTCCCCGACCTTGAACAATCACTGGCTCGGAAAGTTAGCAGCCCCCAGGGAAGTTTCACCTTCCTGAACTATTTCCTCTGGCCACTTGCTACTCCCCTCCGCTAGCAGAGCTAAGAATTTAGTGCCCGTTTCGGAGCACTGGTGTCAGGGGTGTGAGTGACATCGACTTCGGAGAGGACACAGATAGCGAGTCGTCTACCTCACCGCTTGATTTGGAGGATTTTCAGTGACTATACTAGTGATTTCCCTCTCGTGCTTGGACGTCACTCGTACCTTTTCAGGGTGCAGGAGGGCAGGGATCACTGCTGCCTAGGGGACCATGAACTTGGTGCTGGATATGATTGCCCTTCAACTCGTTGATTTTAATCAATGATGCTCCAGAGGGTGCTGTTTGGTCAATACAGAGGTGGTAATGATCTCAATTCTTGATCTCATGTGGAGTGAATGGAATTGACGGGAGTCTGGTTTCCATATTTGTGGGATCTCAGGAAGAAACCAATGCTGGGAATACTTTAGACTTGCCTTCAACACTCCCGTGAGGCTGGCGACAATGCTGAAGATGATAATCTTATTGTTATTTTATTTCCCACTTGCTTAAAAATGGGTTCTTGAGTTTTCCTTACTGATATCAGGTTTAGTTGTCTCTGGTTTCCCAGCTTTACCTCCACTTCAACCAGATGGGTTACATTTCCTTCCCCGCCATTGGGAACATTTCAGGATCCATGGAATTTTGGAGAATCTTCAAATAGGACTAATTTTGAAAAATTCATCACCATTCTCCATCTGCTCCATAATAACTCTCTGTTGATGGCATCTGGGTGTTTTGTAAATTCAGGAAAGGCCATGTATGACACTGGAGCTACTGATTCTCTTGCAATGGTTGGGCAGTGAAGATCATGTCATTCGTAGATTGGGCTGGAAGGAACTGTGGGTGCAGAGCAGCTCTTCAGCCACTCGATGGCAGTAGTTGGTGAGGCTCCTCACAGTGATTTCCAGAGCTGACAAAAGAGGTAATCACATGGCCACCTTCAGAAAGCAGCCAAGCTTTAATCACCATCATTAAGCTTGTCTGCTTTCTGGAGGTGGCCAAGCAATTACCTTGCCTGCTTTCACTGGCCCAGGTGAGAAAGATTAAATTATCCCAGTCCTGGTCAAGGGTCTCGGCCTGAAGCATTGACTCTTCATTCTTTTCCATGGATGCTACCTGATCCCCAGCGATGGGTAAATAGCTCCACTGCCTTGTGGGCAGCCTCGGAAGAGACAAAGGCTACGAGCGTAAACCCAGACAGAAAATCCGGAGCGGAGCCCCTAAGGTGGCGGGAAATCACCGAACATCTTTCTGGCAGCTCCTGCAGCCAAGCTGGTACCAAACGCAATGCTTTGCTCTCCCTCAGACTACACCGGTGAGGCTGAGAGGGGGACCTTGATGATCACATACCTTCCGCCCAGACTTGTAATCCATTGTCCTTTGAGATAGGCGGATGGTGTCATCATCGGATGCTACCTGACTTGCTGAGTTCCTCCAGCATCTCGTGTATATTACTCTGGATTTCCAGCATCTGCAGAATCTCTTGTGTTTATGGATCTTACCAGCAGTATTTCTACATCAGGTTCTTAGCACTTCAAAGGTTTCACCTATTTCAGAACTCTTATTGTTCTTCACCCGCGGAACAATCATCCAGAACTTTCTCTGACTTGGATTGGTGTTGCCAGCATACTCACTTCAGAGAGCTTGAGAAGGTCTTTAACCTGTTCTTGTAATGGATCCTAGCTGTGTCTCAGGCCTTGAATAGCTTGCCTCTTTTCTTGACTCTCAGTGGGTGACTGGACATGGGTGATTTTGACAGTGCTGAAGAATCTGTGCTGACAGCCCTAATGCCCTTGTCCATTTGAATGTCTGTTTTCATTCCAACCCGCATCAGTTCTTTTAGTTCCTGATGAACCTCTGTCTTCAGGCGACAGCAGATTTGTTTTCAATCTGACCCCTTCTCAACCCTCTCAAACCTCTCAAACCTCACCTAAAGCAAGGTGGTGTTCCCAGACCAAGAGAGTCTTGCCTTTGCAATGAATTAACTCCTGTCACTGTCATCAAACTAGTCCAGTGTTTTCTGGTAGTGAAGTTGCATCTCTGTACAGGTGCTAATTCTATATAGATCAGTGCAGGACAGTAACAAGTCCTGTATTGACTAGGTGCCAATGTATCTATTTCTCTCTCCCTTAACACGTTCTATATCCATCTGTTCCTTGTCTGTTCATTTACCTGCAGGAATACCTTATAACTGTTGCTGTCCTATCTAATTCTACCACCTTGCCTAGCAAGGAATTTCAGGCACCCACCGCTCACTCTGTGAAAAAAAACCTCCCTCATAAATTTCCTTTAAGAGTCTCTCTCTCTCACCTTAAACCTATGCTCTCTAGTATTTGACATTACCAACCTGGGATTAGCCCTATCCATGCCTTTCCTCATTTTATAAACATCTGTCAGGCCTGCCTTCAGCATTTGCTGCTCCAGAAAGATCAATTCAAGTATGTACAGCCTCCCCGTATTGTTAATACTCTCCAGTTCAGGTAACATTCTGGTGAGCTTTTTCTGTTCCCTTTCCAAAGCCTCCATATCCTTCCTGTGATGAGCAATCAGATCACAACACTCCAAATGTGGCCAGACCAAAGTTTTATACAGCTGCAGCATGATACACTAAATCCCCACCGTCAACGACACATTCTTTACTACTCAATCAACTTGCGCTGTCACCTTCAGGAAGATATGGTCTTGCATCCCAACATCCCTCTGTGCATCAAGGGAAATGTATTGCTTATTCTTACATTTGACCTTCCACAAGGAATCACCTTATATTCGAATGGTGGGCTACGGGGCAGTCCTGGCTCTGTGGAATACTCCACAGCTCCCAAAGTCCAGTCCATTCTGTGGTCCTTGATAGTCACTTCAGGCACTTTGTGGCTCCCAATAGTTAGTGTAGACAATCTGAAGATCAGCCTAGCACTCACATCAAAGTTGCTGGTGAACGCAGCAGGCCAGGCAGCATCTGTAGGAAGAGGTGCAGTCGATGTTTCAGGCCGAGACCCTTTGTCAGGACTAACTGAAGGAAGAGTGAGTAAGGGATTCGAAAGTTGGAGGGGGAGGGGGAGATCCAAAATGATAGGAGAAGACAGGAGGGGGTGGGATGGAGCCAAGAGCTGGACAGGTGATTGGCAAAGGGGATACGAGAGGATCATGGGACAGGAGGTCTGGGAAGAAAGACAAGGGGGGGGGATCCAGAGGATGGGCAAGAGGTATATTCAGAGGGACAGAGGGAGAAAAAGGAGAGTGAGAGAAAGAATGTGTGCATAAAAATAAGTAACAGATGGGGTACAAGGGGGAGGTGGAGCCTTAGCGGAAGTTAGAGAAGTCGATGTTCATGCCATCAGGTTGGAGGCTACCCAAACGGAATATAAGGTGTTGTTCCTCCAACCTGAGTGTGGCTTCATCTTTACAGTAGAGGAGGCCGTGGATAGACACGTCAGAATGGGAATGGGATGTGGAATTAAAATGTGTGGCCACTGGGAGATCCTGCTTTCTCTGGCGGACAGAGCGTAGATGTTCAGCAAAGCGGTCTCCCAGTCTGCGTCGGGTCACGCCAATATATAAAAGGCCACATCAGGAGCACCGGACGCAGTATATCACCCCAGTCGACTCACAGGTGAAGTCTAGCACTGTAGTCTTCAATTGCCACTGTAGATCCTGATAGTCAATATCGCACGGTGGAGACTCAATTTCTCCTGGTGGTCATTCCAGTCATTGCAGATATTCGGTGGCTCCCAATGGTCAGTCTGGTTAATGCAGACTCTCTGAGCTTCTCAAATGGTCATCATGGATACTCTGCGCCTCCAGGTAGTCAATAGGCACTGTGGAGATTCTGTGACCACTCCCTCCCCCGATGGTCACTGTGTACTCTCTGTAGCTCTTGATGGTCAGTCCAGTCACTAGACGGTCAGACTTGAAGATCTCTCTTAGCAATTTGCCACCCTTTCTGCAGTTCCCCAATCTGCCAGGAGAGGGAGGACCTGCACTGCTCCTGATACATTCTCCACTCTTGGTCCCGTTCCGGTCTGGACAGATCACTTTGCAGGGAAATTCCTACCTTTGACAAGGCAGGTCGCAGCCTCGGGGGATAAAATTCTGCGTCACTGTTATGTGTTTCCGACTAAGTACAATTTCTTGGTGAATAGTTCAATTACCTGTAGGAGCGCCGTGTTGACACGTGAAGCCCTCTTCTGCCCTCTCCGAAAGCCCCCCATCACCATTCTGAAGAGGAGCATTTTTTCAGCTAACCCCTAAACCAGAGGTTCCCACCTGGGGACCACAGACCCCTTGCTTAATGGTATTGGTCCATGGCATAAAAATGTACGGTAACCCCTGCCCTAAACCAACATGTTTAAACCCCAAAAAGGCAACCTCCATCATCAAAGATCTCCACCATCAGGGCCACGCCATCTTCCAACAGCTATTGTTAGGCTTCATGGTGGCAGTGTGAGAAGATGGCGTGGCTGGGATGATGGAGATCTTTGATGATCCCCTCCATCTGGACCGTACCATCTTCTCACAGCAGCCTGGATGAAGAGCCTTGGTCCGAAACGTCAAATATTCATTCCTCTCCATTAATGCTGCCTGGTCTGCTGAGTTCCTCCAACTGTGTGTGTGTGTGTGTGTGTGTGTGTGTGTGTGTGTGTGTGTGTGTGTATGTGTGTGTATGTTTGTTTGTGTGTGTGTGTGTATGTGTTTGTGTTTGAGTGTGTTCATGTGTGTGTGTGTGTGTGTTTGTGTGTGTATGTTTATGTGTGTGTGTTTGTGAATGTGTATGTGTGTTTGTGTTTGTGAGTGTGTGTATGTTTGTGTGTGTGTGTGTGTATATGTGTTTGTGTGTGTTCATGTGTGTGTGTGTATGTTTGCGTGTCTATTTGTGTGTATGTGAGTGTGTGTGTATGTGAGTGTGTGTGTGTGTGTGTGTGTGTGTGTGTGTGTATGTGAGTGTGGGTGTGTGTGTGTATGTGAGTGTATGTGAGTGTGTATGTGTATGTTTGTGTTTGTGATTGTGTGTATGTTTGTGTGTGTATGTGAGTGTGTTCATGTGTGTGTGTGTGTGTTTGTGTGTGTATGTGAGTGTGTGTGTGTATGTGAATGTGAGTGTGTGTGCGTGTGTATGTGAGTGTGTGTGTGTGTGTGTGTGTGTGTGTGTGTGTATGTGAGTGTGGGTGTGTGTATGTGAGTGTATGTGAGTGTGTATGTTTGTGTATGTTTCTGTTTGTGAGTGTGTGTATGTTTGTGTGTGTGAGTGTGTGTGTGTATGTATGCGAGTGAGTGTGTTCATGTGTGTGTGTGTATGTTTGTGTGTCTATTTGTGTGTGTTTGTGTGTGTGTGTGTGTGTTTGTGAGTGTGTGTGTGTGTGTGTGAGTGTGTGTGTGTGTATGTGAGTGTGTGTATGTGAGTGTGTGAGTGTGTGTGTGTATGCGAGTGAGTGTGTTCGTGTGTGTGTATGTGTTTGTGTGTCTATTTGTGTGTGTATGTGAGTGTGTGTGTGTGTGTATGTGAGTGTGTGTGTGTGTGTGTGTATGTGAGTGTGTGTGTGTGTGTGCGTGCGTGCACGCGCGCGAGCGCGTCACTCTGGATTTGCAGCATCTGCAGAATCTCTTGTGCTTTTGAGCCTGAAGTCCCACCCCACCAGGTTCAAGAACAACTACCTCCCTTCAACCATTGGATTCTTGACCCAATGGACACAACACAATGGACATTTGATCACTTTGCACTAAAATGGACTACATTTTTTCAATTGATGGTCCTTCTTGTTAAAATGTGTTAAAATGGTTTTCTTGTGACTACTGCTCAGGAGATGCCATGTGCCTGTGATGCTGTTGGAAGTAGGTTTTTGTTTGCACCTGTGCATTAATGAACTGATGCACATGACAATCAACTCGACTTTGGCATCATTGAAGTATTTGCCCCATTACTTACCCAGCAATTTGTGTGATCTTGCTGTGTACTGATCTGATGTTGCGAATCCCACAACCATCTCCACATTTCAGGACTTCTTGGTTAGAGCAGGCTCTGCATGTTTGACGTGTAAACCTTGCTTCTCTCTCCACAGATGCTTCCTGCCTCGCTGAGTGTTTGCAGCTTTCTCTGTTTTATTTCAGATTTCGGAGCCTGCTCTTCTGTTTTCTTTTCTTTCAAATACTTATTTAAACAGCCAGTTGGAAGATTGTGAAAGGTTTATTTAAAAATGTGAAGTTCTCTGTCTGTTCTTTAATGGTTTGCCAAGATATATTCACCACGGAGAAATTTACCAAGTGTACTTCAGCTGACACATAACGAAAATGTCACAGATTGGCTCTTATTTTCGTATTTCAGTGAGTTGTTTGAAACACAATGGCCAGTCCCTGCATGTGGACAACGGCTGCTGTTTGTAACTAAGTTATCGACACATTACCAGTGTGTATGATCATTCCCGGCATCGGCCCAGAAAAACAATGCCAGTGGGCCCAGTCCATCCAAATCGTGACACGTCTCAATAACCTGCCAGTCTGCTCTGTAACACAGATGCAATTTGAGGAACTATTTCTACAAATCACTGGGTTTCCACTTCAGTCCTTACAACATGAAGCAGAGTCAGCTTTCCACTTCTGTGCATTAACATCCAACTTCAATCAACCTAATTCCTCTCAACTTGGAGACAATATTCAGTCTCTTCAGCAGCAATAATGTTTCAGCAGAACATACTGAGTGTTGAACCCGAAGCCTTCAATAAGAGGAAATAACGACGCCAAGGAACCTGACATTATTAATTTGTTAAACTATTCCCGCAAAGCTATATTAAAACATTTAAGAAACATTTTGGTTGGCCGATTATTGTTTTCTCTGCCCAATAGCTGCATTTGTATAGCACCTTGATAATAACGAATATTGAAATGTCTGGATAAAGTGGATGTGGGGAGGATGTTTCCTATAGTGGGAAAGGCTAGGACCAAAGGGCACAGCCTCAGAATTGAGGGATGTCCATTTAGAACAGCAGTGTGCAATTTTTTCTGTAGCTAGAGGCGGGTGAATCTGTGGAATTCATTGCCATAGAGGGCAGTTCACAAGACATTGGGTATATTTAAGGAGGAGGTTAATAGGGGTGTCAATGGTTATGGGGAGAAGACCGAAGAGTCGGGTTGAGACGGATAATGACTCAGCCATGATGGAATGGCGGAGCAGACTCGATGGGTCGAGTGGCCTAATTCTGCTCCTGTTTCTTATTGTCTCATAACAAGGTGTCCCGGGGCGATGGATAACTGCACTCAGTCAGCGAAAGGGCCTCAGGTTGGGAAGGGCCAGAACGGGCAGCTTGAAAATGCAGAGTTGGAAAGCAGAATGGTAGTATGGAATTTAGTAGCCATAGGGCCTAACTAGTACTAAAGTTTACTAGCCTTATTGTTAACTTGTGCTATGGTTTACCAGCACCAAGTTTTTACCACCGCTAGAGTTTACCAGCACCATGTTTCATGATGTTGCCATGTGAGAGAAACAGCAACAAATGAACCCACCCTGTCACAAGAGGCTGAGATCCAAGCTCAGTCTTCAGAGTTGGAATCAGGTTTAATCTCACTGGCCTATGTCATGAAATCTGTTGTTTTGCGGCATGTACCCTAAATGACAAGAAGGGCCAAAAGAGACCAAGAATAGCGAGATGGCCCATTCAGAAATCTGATGGTGCAGGGGAAGAAGTTGCTCCTAACCCACTGAGTGCGTGTCTTCGGGCTCCTGTATCTCCTCCCAGAAGGTAGTACTGAGAAGAGGGCGTGTACTGGGTGGTGGGAATCAAGAATGGACGCGGACTCGTTGAGGCACCGCCCTTTGAGGACGGCCTCGGTGGAGGGGAGATGTACCCGTGCTGGAGCTGCCCGAGCCGAGTCTAGAACCCTCTCCAGCTTTTTCGGATCCAGTGCAGTGGCCCCTCCACACCAGACAGTGATGCAACCAGTTAGAATGCTCTCCACGGTACATCTATAGAGAGTTACCACACCGTCTGCCGCCCTCTGTTGCCTGCACCTATCTCCTGCCAGCCTCCGTCTCCATCTGTCTGTTGTTGGTGCCGGGACCGGGAGAACTTCAGCAGAAAACAACGGGCACCTGACTGTTGGTGCAACAAACCCCAGGAATGTAGAAACGTGGTCTATCCCCCAGTCTCCTGCGCTGTTCTCTCTCTGTCTTTAAGAAACATTATTACCATCAGCTTTGCGGGCCATACATTTCAGAGCGCCGCTGTGCGCCCGATCACTTTTCATCCCTTCCCTGTGGTTTCTGGGCCAAATGGAAGTGATCGATGTACCAGAGCCAGCTTGCTGTGGCACCATTCCCCAACGACGCCGTCTAACTGCTGCCGGGGCGCCATTACGTTGAGGTTGGTCGGCAGCGCACGGGGGCAGGGTGCTCGCAGGAAAACACGTGCACCTGGTTACCCGGCTGTTAATCCGATCTCTTGTGGCCCGAGATTGCTTCTTTCAAAGTTTGATGCGCTTAGAAAACTTGTGTTTTTCAGGGGAGTGGTTTTTCGCTGGAAACTTCCGACAAGCATCAGGCACCCACCGCACCCGTCGCGGGCAGCCTCGCCCATTAGGCAGCGAGGTCGAGCAGGACTGACACAAGGCTGTGCAGCTGTAATTCCCGCCTGTCTGTAAGGAGTGTGAACGTCCTCCCCGCCCCGTCACCGCGAGGCTTTGCTCCCACATTCCAAAGACGTGCGAGTTCGGGTTAGGTCGTGGCCGTGTTATGTTGACGCCAGAAGCGTGTCGGCACTTGCGGGTTGCCCCCAGCACATCCCCGGACTGTGCTGGCTGTTGACGACTTTGCGTTATTTCACGCAGTTCAGTCGGTTTCGATGTACGTGCGATCCTTATCTTTAATCTTTATCGGGCAGGAGATACGAAAAGCCTGAAAGGACGTCCCGCCAGGCTCAAACCAGCTTCTGCCCCACTGTTATCAGACTCCTTAATGGTCCCCTTGTGGATTCGACCTCACAATCTTCCTCGTTATGATCTTGCATTTAAATGTTTGCCTGCGCCGAGCTTTTTTTCGGTTGCTCTTAAACTTTATCCTGCATTGTTATTGTTTTATATTATTCTCCTCAGTGCACTCTTCCGCAGGGATCGCTCCCTACACGACTCCCTAGTCTAATTGTCCCTCCCCTCTGATCTCTCTCCTGGCACTTTTCCTGGCAAGCGGACAAGTGCTACACCTGCCCCTACACCTCCTCCCTCACCACCATTCAGGTCCCCAAACAGTCCTCCCAGGTGACGCGACCTGTGAGTGTTGGGATCATTTACCGTGTCCAGTGCTCGCGGTGTGGCCTCCTGTATATCGGTGAGACCCGACGTAGGTTGGGAGTACCACCTCGCCCGCCAGAACAAGCTGGATCTCCCAGTGGCCACCCATTTTAATTCCAGTTCCCATTCCCATTCGGATATGTCCATCCACGGCCTCCTCCGTTGTCGTGATGAAGCCACACTCAGGTCGGAGGAACAACGTTTTATATTCCTCTTGGGTAGCCTCTAACCTGATGGTATGAACATCGATTTCTCAAACTTCCGGTAATAGCCCTCCCTCCCTCCCTCCCTCCCTCCCTCTTCACTATTTCCCAGTCTCTTTTCCCTTTCTCAGCTTATCTCCTTGACCGCTCATCGCCTCCCTCTGGTGCTCTCTCACCCCCCCCCCCACACACACACACACCCTTTTTCTTTCTTCCATGGCCTTCTGTCTCTTTCACTAATCAACTTCCTAGCTCTTTACTTCATCCCCCCGCTCCAAGTTTCACCTAAGCCTTCCCCCACCTTTTAAATCTATTCCTCGGCTTTTTTTCTCCAGTCCTGCCGACGGGGTTCGGCCCGAAACGTCGACTGTACTTTTTTCCAAAGATGCTGCCTGGTCTGCCGAGTTCCTCCAGCATTTTGTGTTTGTTGCTTGGATTTCCAGCATCTGCAGATGTTCTCTTGTTTGTAAACTGTGTACAAGAAATGGTTTTCATCGTATCTTGGTGCACTTGACAATAATAAACCAACATCTATACCAATACTGAAGGAACATCGAGTTCTGAACGGCGTCCCACTGTCGGGTTCCAGTGGAAATTGGCAATGGGCTCCCTGCTCCAGATGGAATGACAGGATAAAGGCTTTCCACTGGGGGGCGGGGTTAAGAAAGGTCCCTAAAGTTCAGGGCCAAGTATGGCTTGCAATGGAAGGACGAGCACTTACTGTCCATCCCGAGGAACCCTTTGTGTGCGGGTCCCCAGGCCCTGCATTGTGTGTGCCTGGGGGCTGCACTTGGGACACGGCAGTTGGCTTCTGAACTTCTGTCGCTGGTCAATCCAGGAGCATTGAAGTATCCCATTCCTATTCCAGGAACATAGAATGAACACCCCATTTTCTGTAGTTTTCATAAATTCCTGTTAAAAGCAATACAATTTCCCTGTCGGGGTAGGAGACCAGATGTGAGGGAAACGGGGCTGACGGAAATCCTCATGAGGGAGCGTGCAGTGCTGAGGGTTTGCCGCACTGTGCAGTAATGAGGGATCGTCATAGCAGCAGGGCCATTGCTGTACCGCCGTGAGATGGGCGATGCTGAGGGAGCGCCGTACTGGCGGGGGTAACATTGACGCAGAGCCGTTCTGGAACAGGACTGAGGGGCTGTGCTGCGAGAGCGTCCTTCTACTGAAGGGGCCATGGTAGGAGCGGCAGGGTTGAGGGGGCACCACAGTACTGAGGGAGTGCCACATCGCGAGAGCGGTGGTTCTGAGGGAGCGCCGCATTGAACCCTAGAGTAGGCCAGGTTTGGGGCAGTTTGATGTGACGAGACCGCCCTCTCCTCGTTCCCACGGAGTGTTCGACGACCACGATCGCCCCCCCCCCCCCGATCACGGGCCGATTCCTCCCTCGGCGCGGGAGAGGTGCAATCTCTTTGTTTCTCTCCCCAGCTGCTCCTCATTGTCGCGTCCAGCAACTTAATTGTATTTTGATTTGGTGTAGAAGTGTGTTGTCTCCTCCGCCGAACAGTGAAGCATAACTCACGCTTCCTTCCCGAGCTCCAGCAGGTGTTACACATTCCAGGCGGGCAGATACACGTTATTACTTTTAAATTCTTTGCTCTAACTGGCGTTTGAAACCATCTCATTGTCTGGGTGCCGAGGAGAAACATCTGGTTTGACTCCGGACGCGCTGTCTGCGAGGTCATCGAGAACGAATTGTGGGTTGCAAGCGAACAGAAAACGCTACAAAAACGTTGGGAGCATGAAAAATGTTGACAGCTTCATTCATTTCTGTTAACTTAATGCGACGAAAACTCTCTGGCAGCTAATACAGAAATCCACTCGGCATCTCTCAGCACGGGCAAAGTTTAGAGACGGGGATTCTGGGGGAACGCTGACCGCCCTTCAGATGGCCACTTGGGTTCTAGAAAGTTCCGTTTTATGTCTAGCACGGAGTTTACCCCAAAGTGGAAGTTGGTGACAATGGTGGAGACGCTTCATTGGTGATAGGGGCACTGATGGTGCGCTCTTTCATTGATTCTATTATAGTTATTGGATGAGAAATCGAATCTCAGGGTTGTATCTGGTGACAATTTGATAATAAATTCATTTTGAATTTTGAACTCTCTCACTCCAGCCCTGATCCTGCAGATAAATGCAATGGGAGTCAAGTGCTCATCTCACCCGCTCTCCCCAGTGCTAAATTAGGGCAGGGGCGAGCCAGGATTTGCACACTAATCTAGCTGCTACTCTTTGTGTTAATGCTCCAACACCACCCCCCACAACCACTATCCTTCCAAAGCCCATCTCCTGGTCCTTCTATTCTCACCAACCTAAAGGTTCCTTCTCGTCCTCTCCAGTTCCAGATGTGCTGGTTGAGATCCAGCATTCTGCCTCCTTTTGCAGCAGTGCCTCCCAAACCCCTGCACCTTCACTCTCCCCCCTACCCTTCCCATGCTCCAGATTCCCTGTGCTCCCTCAGCTCTTAGAACACAGTATGGATTTGCACTGGGGCCTCGAGACCTAGATGAAAATACAGATGGGTGGGTTAGTAAGTTTGCAGATTGGTGGTGTTGAGGAAGTGTAGAAGATTGGTAAAGGATACAGTAGAATATGGGACAGTCAGATATGGGCATTAAGATGGCAAATGCAGTTTAATCCACCCAAATGTGAGGTGTTGCTCTTCAGGAGATCAAATGTAAAGAGACAGTTCAGAGTTACCGGCAGGACTTTTAACAGTGTTAATCTTGGGGTCCAAATCCTTAACTCCCTGCAAGTGCAGCAAAGTTTGATAGGGTGATAGTCAAGGTACTGAGTTGGGGAATTATGATGCAGCTTTATAAAACTCTAGTTAGGCTGCATTTGGAATAACAGCATTAAATTTTGTTCACCCCTTAACAGGAAGGATGTGGAGAGAGTGCAGAAGAGGTTTCCCAGGCTACTGCCTGGATTACAGGGCAAGTGATTGAAGGAGAAGTTAGACAAACTTGAGTTGTTTTCTCTAGGGTAGCAAAGACTGAGGAGAGATTTGATTTATAACTATAAGATTATGAAAGGCATGGATAGATAAGCAGTATCTTTTTCTCAGGATCAGAGGACATTTGTTTAAGGTGATAAGGAATAAGTTAATAGGAGGTCTGTGGGGTCTCACCTTGCATGCCACACCACCACTATAACCCTATTGTCCCCTAATGTACATAGAACATAGAATAGTACAGCACAGTACAGGCCCTTCGGCCCACAATGTTGTGCCGACCCTCAAACCCTGCCTCCCATATAACCCCTCACTTTAAATTCCTCCATATACTTGTCTAGTAGTCTCTTAAACTTCACTAGTGTATCTGCCTCCACCACTGACTCGGGCAGTGCATTCCACACACCAACCACTCTCTGAGTAAAAAACCTTACTCTAATATCCCCTTTGCACTTCCACCCCCTTACCTCAAAGCCATGTCCTCTTGTATTGAGCAGTGGTGCCCTGGGGAAAAGGTGCTGGCTATCCACTCTATCTATTCCTCTTATTATCTTGTACACCTCCATCATGTCTCCTCTCATCTTCCTTCTCTCCAAAGAGTAAAGCCCTAGCTCCCTTAATCTCTGATCATAATGCATACTCTCTAAACCAGGCAGCATCCTGGTAAATCTCCTCTGTACCCTTTCCAATGCTTCTACATCCTTCCAATAGTGAGGTGACCAGAACTGGACACAGTACTCCAAGTGTGGCCTAACCAGAGTTTTATAGAGCTGCATCATTACATCGCGACTCTTAAACTCTATCCCTCGACTTATGAAAGCTAACACCCCATAAGCTTTCTTAACTACCCTATCCACCTGTGAGGCAACTTTCAGGGATCTGTGAACATGTACCCCCAGATCCCTCTGCTCCTCCACACTACTAAGTATCCTGCCATTTACTTTGTACTCTGCCTTGGAGTTTGTCCTTCCAAAGTGTACCATCTCACACTTCTCCGGGTTGAACTCCATCTGCCACTTCTCAGCCCACTTCTGCATCCTATCAATGTCTCTCTGCAATCTTCGACAATCCTCTACACTATCCACAACACCACCAACCTTTGTGTCGTCTGCAAACTTGCCAACCCACCCTTCTACCCCCACATCCAGGTCGTTAATAAAAATCACGAAAAGTAGAGGTCCCAGAACAGATCCTTGTGGGACACCACTGGTCATAATCCTCCAATCTGAATGTACTCCTTCCACCATGACCTTCTGCCTTCTGCAGGCAAGCCAATTCTGAATCCACCTGGCCAAACTTCCCTGGGTCCCATCCATGCCTTCTGACTTTCTGAATAAACCTACCATGTGGAACCTTGTCAAATGCCTTACTAAAATCCATATAGATCACATCCACTGCACTACGTCACCTCCTCAAAGAACTCTATCAGGCTTGTTAGACACGATCTGTCCTTCACAAAGCCATGCTGACTGTCCCTGATCAGACCATGATTCTCTAAATGCCCATAGATCCTATCTCTAAGAATCTTTTCCAACAGCTTTCCTACCACAGACGTAAGGCTCACTGGTCTGTAATTACCCGGACTATCCCTACTACCTTTTTTGAACAAGGGGACAACATTCCCCTCCCTTCAATCCTCCGGTACCATTCCCGTGGACAACGAGGACATAAAGATCCTAGCCAGAGGCTTAGCAATCTCTGGTACAGGACCAAGAGAACTCAGCATCACCTACAGGGGCCAAAGCACCACCCCTAGAGACCGTCAGAATGTTCACACAGATGGTGGACATTTGCTCGTCCTCCATGGGTGGATTCTTTGAAAGAATTTCCAGATGTCTCCCACTCATGCAGACTTGTATCTTTCTTCTTTCAAGGCTTTACCCTTGAGGATGTGGGAAGAGCTGACAGAAGCAAATATAAGGGTGAGAGACATTGGGTAAACAGTCAGAGCCTTTCTCCCGGATTGGAAATGTCAAATTTTAGATGGGCATACATTTAAGGTGAAAGAGGGGAGGTCTAAAGAAGAGGTATGGGGCATGTTTTTTTTTACACGGAGAATGGTGAGGGCCCGGACCACACTGTCAGGAAATAGTGGAAGCAGATGTGACAGCAATGTTTAGGAGCTGTTTTCACTGACATGAATGGACACAGAGTAGCGGGATATAGATAAGTGGGCATCATAGATGGCACAGTTATCATGGGCCAAAGATCCACGTTTCTCTGCAGTTTGATTTGATGTTCTATGTCCATTTAACTACAGCCTCACACTCCTTTCCCCCCACCTTCTCAGTTCTACTAAGGACAGACTCTTCACAAGGTGTAAGGGTGTCTCTAAGAGGACTGTCATTTTTGTTCCTAGCAAGCCACTGCAATGATCAGAACTATTGCCTCTGGCCCATCGTTCACCCCATTCACTAAGCACCACCCCGGTGTGAGGCAAGTTACACAGACCATGGATCCTTCTGATCCTGAACCTTTCCAGTCCCCCCATTCCCTGTCCATGACCCCACATCATTTCCAGCACTCCCCAGAACACCCAGCAGGGGTTGTGTGATTGAAATGATAGAGGAAACTGTTTCCTCTGGTAGTGTCCACAGGAGACACTGTCAATGTGGAACCAATAGGGTTCTACACGCATTGGGAATTTGGGGATCTTGAAGCAAGGTAATGAATTTTGGGTCAGAGGGTTCATTTTAGTTATACAGCACGTTAACAAGCCCCTCAGCACATCTCACCTAGTTATATAGCACAGTAACAAGCCTCTCAGCACATCTCATCTAGTTATACAGCACGTTAACAAGCCCCTCAGCACGTTAACAAGCCCCTCAGCACATCTCATCTAGTTATACAGCACAGTAATAAGCCTCTCAACACATCTCATCTAGTTATACAGCACAGTAACAAGTCCCTCAGCACATCTCACCTAGTTACAGCACAGAAACGAGCCCCTCAGCACATCTCGTCCATATGCTGACCAAAATGGTGAGCTGAGTTGGTTCATTTGCATGCTTGTTTTTAGCCCATATCCCTCTAACCTTTCTCACCCAAACACCAGCCTCAAACTCCTTTAAATGTTGTAATTGTACCCACCTCTGTTGCTTCCTCTGAAAGCTCGTTCCATATACACACCACCCCGTGTGTGAAAAACTTGCCCCTCAAGGTCCTTTTAAATTTTTCCCCCCTTACCTTTCACCTCTGACCTCAAGTTTTAGACTTCTCTACCCTGAGGAAATAAGACAGCACCCATCCAGTCTACCTATCGATGCCCCTCATGATTATAAACCTCTACAAGGTTATCCCTCAGCCTCCTACACTCCAGGGGAAAAAAGACCCAGGTCTCTATAACTCAAGCCCTCCAATCCTTGTGAAAGGATGTTCAGTTTGGGTGTGAGTATTGAGGAATATGGAGAAAAACTGGGTCCAGTTGAGTTTGGGTCAGGTAATCCCAGGATGCTTCAACATCCGTGACTTGGGATTGCAATCTTGAACTGCTCGGGCCCAGCCTTCAATAATCTTTCCAAAAATCAGGGGGATCTGGAGGGGTGGGGAGTGGGGTTGGTGGTGGTGGGAAATGGAGCTTTTTCTGAACAGTTGCCCAAGTCCCTCATTTATAATGATTCTTTTTGTCTGTTAATACAGCATTTACATCATGATAAGAGTGCATCTGTCCTTTACTCCTAAACCATCAGCCAGGCAGCCGCACTGGGAGGGAAAAAAGAGAGAGTTCTGAGAAGGAGAGAGAGATGGGTGTCCTGATGCACCAATCACAAACGGCAGCTACAGAAAGTCATTTAGAAACGCAGACAGAATGCAATTGTTTACTGTGAGGGGAATTGAAGACAGGGGATTGAGACAATGGTTCATTTGTAGAGGGCATTGGAGAGACCACATCTGGAACACAGTGCACAGCACCAGTCCCGATTTTCAAGGAAGGATTTTAGTACTTTGAAAGCATTTCAGTGAAGGTTTACTGGACTGAAACTGGAAATGGGTGGCTTGTTTTATGAGGAAAGGTCAGACATGCTGGGCTTGGATCGAATAGGGATTAGAAGAGTGAGAGAGAAATGGATTGAATCATCTAAAAGGGTCCTGACAGGAAGAATGTAGACAACATTTACTTGTGTGGAGAATCCAGAAGCAGAGATCACTGTTTGAAAATAAGGGGTTGCCCCTTTACAACAGGTACTGTGCAAAGTATTTTCTATCAGAAGTCTATAGAACTCTCTTCCTCAGAGTATGGTGGAAACAGAGTTTTGAATACCAGAATGACAACAGAATAGGTAAATGTTTAATACTCAAGGATGGAATGGGATATTAAGGTTACAGTCCGATCAGCAATTAATGGCGAGTCAGGCTTGAGGGGACAAGGAAGCCTACTCCTGTTCCGAATGGAAATCTTCACATGAGAAAGGAACGAGAGAGAAGTGACATTGTACAGACAGAGATAATGTCCTTAACACTAAGGGGCCAGGTACAGTTAATTGGCTGCATCTGTCTATTAGCAGCCTGGGTCTCAGACGATGCACTGACCAGGCCAGGGGGCTTTGAGGGCTGTGAATTGTTCAGCAGCAAGCATGGTGCCTGCTTCTAATAGTAGAAATAACATTCAATGACAGGAGACAGTGATAGGATAGATGGTGTTGCCTGGGAAAGCCAGAACTTTGGTACCCTGATCTGAGGTGGCCAATTACGTCTGCTCCTCACACTGCAACGTGTAATTGTCCAAACACCAGTCTATTCCCTGTGGGCCATTAGCCCCCACAGGCCAGTCTAAGTTTCAGGGATTCCGGCCTGCAGTGCATGGTCCCATTAACAGGACACACCACCACACTCTGCAGATCAGGAATCTTACACCCTGACCCACACTCAGCTTCTGGTTGGACCATCACAGGGACAATCCCGTCCAACAATCGGCTGCAGCACATGACACCTCCACTCCACAGCTCATTGCCATTTTTAAGTCAAATTATTCGTGAGAATCCCCCAACGAGGACCCATGATAAACTACAAAGAGACTAATGGTGCAAAGTGATGTCTCACTCACCAGGTCCCAGACATCACTGCCCAACTCATTGACACAGGTTCGCAGTCCAGTAACAGTCCAGCGTCAGAGTCCTCATCCTTTTGGCTGGACCCCCATCCTTGCTCCCCCCGTCTCTCCCATGAAAACTGAATTTTATTCACCATCTGCATTTACATGTAATAGGAAATTGCTCTGGTGTGCAGGTCAGGACACGACATACTACAAAAACAACATTTAACAATTAAAGAATACAGAATTATATAAAGATACAAAGTACGGATAGGGAATAAAATATTCACCGATACATAAATAACTTCATATATGTACTTACAATGTAAACACATGATTACAAAAGGTGGTTTAAAGTATTTACAGTGTTGTTCAGTGTTGGGCACGTGGCCAAGTGGTTGAGGGGTTTGTCTAGCGATAGTCTAGTGATCTGAAGGTCGCTAGTTCGAGCCTCAGCTGTGGCAGTGTGTTTGTGTCTTTGAGCAAGGCACTTAACCACACATTGTCCTGGTGTCTGCGTGAGGAGTGGCGCCCCACACAGACTTCCAATCTGCGCGTTGTGAGGCATGAAAATGCCCGACGCAGGCCTCTCATGGTCTGAGTCAACGTTCCCCCCTCAATGATGGGGTAATAGAGTGGGTCGGTAACTAGAATGGTTGGTCACATTAACTGTGGGATGAAACTTTTAAGATCGCGTTAACTTTTAGTTTTAATAGCCCGAAAGTGCTTTCTAGAAGGGAGCTTTTGAAAAAGGCAGTTTGCCAGGTGGGTAGTATCTGCAATGAGTATTTTTCCTGCTGCTCCTTAGACCTGGATACATACAAGTCCTGTAGTAACACACACTGGAAAACACAGTCAGGTTAAAGGCATGATATAAATCCAAATTACTGCCGATCCTCAACTGTAATATATAATGAAAATAATTGTTAGGAACAAACTATTCCATTGGGACTGACTCAGCTGCAGCCCTGGGCTGTGTGCTGATCCACAATCCATATGTCCGACAACCAGTGACCAAGGTATGTCATACCACGCCTCTGCAGAGCAGGATGAATCCAAGGATTGACCTAAGTTAGAGTAGTGGAGAGTGGTGGAGGAGCAGTGTTTGATATTGAGACTATATACTCAATTGAAGTAAAAAAAAACATGCAAGATACAAATATGCTACAACATCAAGAAAAGAAACCCAAGAGATTCTGCAGATGCTGGAAATCCAGAGTAATGCTGGAGGATCAGCAGGTCAGGCAGCGTGAATGGAAAGGTGTAAAGAGATGAAATTGTGGGTGGAGACCCTGCATCAGGACTGAACACCCAGATGGTGATTGCCAGCAGAAAGCTACAGGCAGCCCACAGTGAATTTATATTTCACCTCCCAACATCAAGTCCTTCCTGCCAGGAACACCACCACCTGCAGGTTCTCCTCCAAGTCCCACCACATACTGACTGGAAACACATTGCTTTTCACTCATACTCATTCTTTTTCCTGGACCTCCCCAGCAGCACCGTGGGAGCCCCTTGATCTCACAGACGACTGTGGGTAAAGGAATAGTAACTGGGGGTGATCGGTATCTGCCGGCCCTGCCAGATCCTAGGAATCAATGAAAATCTCTTCGATCCTGAAGCCACATGCATACATTGACTTCTTTTTTTTGGCCAGAACAGTCTGTTACCTCTTGCCCGTTTACTTCCAGGGCTCATCCAGGCCTTAGATGAGAACAACATAACGGCATTTTTATAACATCGAGAGGCATAAATGGGGCAGGCAGTCAGAATCTTTTCCCTAGGGTAGCAATGTCAAATACTAGAGAAGAGAGGGGGAAGGTTTAAAGGAGACATGCAGAACTAGTTTTTTTTAAATACAGGCAGTGGTGGGTGCCTGGTGGGACAATGGACACATGTATGACGTGGCATTAAAGACAGGCACACAAATGTGCAGGGAATGGAGGGATATAAATCATGTACAGACAGAAAAGATTCACTTTAATTCAGCATCAATATAATGGGCTGAAGGGCCTGTTCGTGTGCTGTACTGTTCTGTGTTCTAATGTCCTTTGGATCGCAGTCTTTGGCAGGCTCCTCAGAATTGTCCTCATGGGAAATCAAACAGAGTTCATAAGAAGTCCCAAGCAAGGAGACTGAGGGGGTGAACTTATAGAGGCGTATAAAATCATGAGGGGCAACAATAGGCTGAATGCACACAGTGTTTTCCCCAGGGAAAAACTAGAATTGAATTGACTTTATTTCATATATCCTTCACATACATGAGGAGTAAAAATCTTACGTCTCCATCTAAGTAGAACAGTCAATGTAATACAGAGTACACTCAAGTCAGTGTGAGTTCATCAGTCTGATGGCCTGGTGGAAGAAGCTGTCCCGGAGCCTGTGTGTCCTGGCTTTTATTCTGCGGTCCCGCTTCCCAGATGGTAGGAGCTGGAATAGATTGTGGTTGGGGTGATTTGGGCCCCCAATAATCCTACGGGCCCTTTTTACACACCTGTCCTTGTAAATGCCCTGAATCATGGGAAGTTCACAGCTACAGATGCGCTGGCTGTCTGCGCTACTCTCTGCAGAGTGCTGCGATTAAGAGAGGTACAGCTCCCATAGCAGGCAGTGATGCTCTCAGTTGTGGTCTCAACGGTGAGAGATGAGTTCAACTTGTTCACTCAGAGGGTGGTGGGTATATGGAATCAGCTGCCAAAGCCAGTGATAGAGGCAGGCACAAGGACAGTACTTAGAAGATGTTTGGATAGGTACATGGTCAGCAAATATTTCTAGGGATATAGGCAAACGGGACAAGCCTAGATGGGCAGGTTGGTTGTCATGGAAGGACCTGTTTCAAGTGCTATATTACCCTTTGACCCCATGAAACCTCTGTTCACAAAGCTGAATGCTGAGGTACAGAGTAAATGAGAAACTCTGCCATGTGTGACTGTGAAAGAATCTCAGTCTCTGATTCATAAATGTGAAGTAGCTATCCCAGCTGTGTACTCAATGGAGCCAACCAAGGTTAAATTCTAAATGCTGTTCCCCATCTACATCAGCTTAACAAAGGAGGCTTGGCCACAAAATGCTTCATGATGCATCCATCAACCTCTGCCTATACGATGAGACAGAGGGAAAGTACTCCAGAGAGGGGCTACCCAAGGCTGACAGGCAAAAACCAGCTTCACCTGGTTCTGTTTCCTGACAGATGTGCCATTCCTGCTGCCAGGTTATTTCCAAGTTTCTTGGCTCAAGATTTAAAAAGATGCACAGCAAATAAAAGGATGGAATTTTTTTTAAGAAAAGGCAGACAACAATCTGAGAAATCAGGAACCATTTGACTGGTTATGACTTGCAGGCAAACACTTGGACAATCTAAATGCATTAGAATACCACTAGACAATGAATCCAAAATATTGTGGTGCTTTCAGCTGCTTTCAATCCAATGCACAGCTAGAGGTGACGACCAAATATTTCACTGTAATCCTGCTATGTGGGAAATCTGCTCCTGAAAAGATCTGGTTTTAGACAAATTTACTCAATGGATTTAAGCAATAGGCTTATGTTGATTCCCTAGGAAGTACAGGTCAGGGTTGAAGTGGACATTAGCTCAGGAACAGGTCACTGTCCCTCAGTTAGTGGCTCAAAAAGACAACACTCCATGGCTGCTCATCTGTGGAAGCAACCAGGCACAACGTACAGCATGAAATCAGCCATTTCTGCTCCTCGAAGACCAGAGACCAGCTTTCTATTTGTCAAAACATGGAGTGCAATGCACCCTTTACATCAAATCAAATCAGAGAGGATTGTGCTGGGCAGACCGCAAGTATAGTTATGCTTTCAGGCCAACTTATCAAGTCCAGAGCTCCTTAGCCCTAACCGTATGTCTTTGGAGTGTCAGAGGAAAGCAGAGTAGCTGAAGGAAACCCACACGGTCATTGGAAGAACATGCAGATTCCTTACAGACAGCGACAGGAAATGAATGCCAATGTTACAATGCCCTTGGGATTCCTGCTCTACAGAAG
Source organism: Mobula hypostoma (assembly GCF_963921235.1). NCBI lineage: Eukaryota > Metazoa > Chordata > Chondrichthyes > Myliobatiformes > Myliobatidae > Mobula > Mobula hypostoma. The sequence goes on from NC_086097.1 coordinate 138,229,409, forward strand.
CTCCCTCCGATTCCTCTTTACCCTCGCCACCAGTATGTCATACAATTCCTATTCCCTTCTCTTTCTCCTCCCTGAGTTCGATGTCTTTAGTATCAATTTTCCCCGAATTCCATCCTGGAGTATCTACGGACTCTGCTTCCTGTCTCAGTATTCTGAAGCCACTGATGACCATTCACCCTGGACAAGGTATCCTTCTGCCTATGGAGAAGCATGTCACATCACTTTCCTGTCCTGATCGGTGCAATCCCTGAGTTTCACAAAGGAATAGTGCTGATTCAGTCTATTTGGCAGCATTTCCTCACACGTTTTTCCTGGGAATGCTGCTTATCCGATGCTATGTGCTGTGAATGCTATTTATCCAATGCTATGTGCCTGGGGATGCTGCTGCAAGTGAGCTCTGAGCATATCACAACAAACATGACTTTGACATAACCAGCAACAGCAAAGGGGAGTGTGCCCGACACTGCCCTTCTCACTGGGCCCGTGCACTCATTGTGATAAAACCTTCCCACAAGGACAACTGTGGTCCCACTCCTCTGAATGGAGAGGAACAGCTGCGCAGGATACAGCAAATTTTGTTTAATTTACATTTATATGAATTGCTTTGGCATATTTAAATATATTCAATTAATGTTGTGCCTTGTCTGTTGATATTTTCTAATGACTAACTTAATATGTCTTTAGATGTAGACATGATGGAGGAGAAGATGGCGACGCGACGACAGCGCGCGTAGCCACTTCGGTGATGATATCTGTTATCTGTGAAGTAGGGGACCGTGCACAATCCTGATTTGATGGAGACGGACGTGAGAGTACGAAGGAACATCTGGAAAACTTCTGAAATGCCCGCTTCGCTGCCGCTGCTACTGTGTGGTAACCGGAATCTCCGGAGCAGAAGGCCCCGATATCCTCGGCTTTGCGTGTTTCAGTGGCCGGGCCGAGGTCGAAGGCGCTCAGCAGAGGATGGTGCTTGGGAGGCTGTATGGGAGAGGCTGGTCGGAAGCTCGAAGTTTTCGGACGGATGGACTCGGTGTTGGCTGTGGTCGGCTGCTTCCAAGGTATCGGCAAGTTGACGGTGCCTGGAGGTTTGTGGCAGGGAGTTTCTCCCTTTTGCCACCGCTATCGGGGACTTGGGAGTCGATTGACTCGGGGACTTAGAGACTTAATTTACCGTGCCCATGGCTTGTTCTTCATCAAATTATGGTATTGCTTTGCACTGCTGTAACTGTATGTTATAATTATGTGGTTCTGCCAGTGTTAGTCTTTGGTTTGTCACTCTGGAGAAACATTGTATCATTTTTTAATGCATGTATGCATTTCTAAATGACAATAAAAGAGGACTGAGTGTTCTCATAATCTAATAGCTCTGGAATAAAATATTACAGTAATAGATATCGATATACTGCACTGTTCTGACAACCAGCTAAGCTGGAGATTGGTTTGGTGGCTGTGAAAGTACTTTCAGCAGTTCTGCAAGTTGGGTTTCTTGTGGATAACACACTCTCACTGGCATCTCACCAGAAAGCATGGTGGCATTGACAGCCCAGTAGCTGTGCTGTAGGTAGTGATTCTATCTCTCAGCTTCAGAGATCTGGGTTAAATCCTGGCCTCCGCTGCTGTCTGTTTGAAGTTTGCATATTCTTCCTATAACAATGTAGGTATCTCCAGGTACTCCGGTTTGCCCCATCCCACATTCCAAAGATGTAGGGGTTATGGGGGGTTAATAGGCTGCCAGTGTGTGGGTGCTTGGTGTGAAAAGCAGGAAGATTGGATGGAAATATGAGAATACGTTAGCCACTGGGAAATAAATCGGGAAATGGGACTGATGGGCTTGCTCTGAGAATTAGGGTTGACTGGCCTCTTTCTGTCATGTAAATACAAATATTCGAAATTTGCTTCAATCGATCAGCTAGCTATGAAATCCAAATCCCTCTCTCAGTTCTACACTACTCTTGTCAATTACTTTGTAACTTCCTCAGTGACCAGGGGTATAAGGTCTCCAGAGTTGCTCTGCGGAAGCCTGAGTACAAAGGCCCCGACTGCCTACCCACTACATGCTGACTGAGGTGCTGACTTCAGGTTATACTACTCTGAAGGCATACTTTCCTAAATACGGGGAAAGATTGCACAAGAGGGAAAAGAAAGACCTATCCTAGTCAATATTATTCATTAAGTCATAAAACTATACAGCGTGGAAATGGGTCCTTCGGCCCATTTTGTCCATGCCAACCCAGTTGTCATTGTCCCATTTGCCCTATATCCTACTATTCACTTTCAACCAATATCAGTAAAACAGACAATACGGTGTGAGATCCTACTGTGTGAAAATTGACTCCACGTCCTACACTGCAATAGCATTGGTCTTTCTAAAGTACTACATTAGCTTCCAGATGTTTTTGTTCATCCAGTAGGGTAAAAGTTGCTATGTAGATTGATGCAAAAACAATAAAATGCTGGAAACACTCAACTGGTCAGGCAGCACCTGTGGAGAGAAAAACAGAGCTATCGTTTCAGGCCAAAGATGGTTCAGCAGAACAGGAAACATTAGAAAGCCAGCACTGGCAGCAAAATGGCAACCAAGAACTGTGGATACACGTGCTGGAGTACACATCTGGAAGATAATATGTTAGGAGATGGAAATAAAAGGAGAGAAGTGAAGATGGAGAGAGAAGAGCAATACTGGTACCCTGATGTAGAGAACATTACAGTCAGTGGAAACCTCAAATAAAGGAGAACTGTGGAAATGTTCAGCAGGTCAAGAAGAATTTGCCGAGAGCTTCTTAGCTTTTCATCCCTTCTTCAATGTGAGGCTGTGAGACCCTCTCTTACTACTCACCCTCTGTGGTTTCTATTGCTCTTCAATCTTCTGTTTATATTGGCCACCTCCCCTTTCCATACGACCCGAAATGTTGACGACTCCTTACCCACAACGGAAGCTGCTTGAGCAGCAGAGTTTCTCTAGCAGACTGCTTCCTGTCCTCAACTGGTGTTTGTCCAGTAGTCCCTTGTCCTCCGCCATCCTGCGTTCTCATCATCCTGCCGCACCACTGCAGTTCAAAACGTTTACTTTTTAAGTCTTCCCCAGTCCCACCTGAAATGTTCCTCTCTCCACAGATGCTGCCTGACCTGCTAAGTGCTTCCAGAATTTTCTGCTTTTATGTCAGATTGCCAATATCTGCATTTTTTGTAAAATTTGAATTTTTACCAATCAAGACTTCCTCTTCAAATACATCTAGTGGCAGCTGAATGCCCTGGATTCTCTTTTAAGGTGTCAAAAACTGCATATGCCAGGACAAGAATCGCATGTTTCTGGTGCAGAACTAGAGGCCATTTGGCCCGTCAGGACTGTGGTAACATCTAACAGAAAACCTTCAGTCGGAATCCCCTACTCTTTCCTCAGCTAATCCTTTAAATGACAAACTGGATCAGAATTGAGCACGTATTCAGACAGCACATGCCAAGTCACAGCCTCTTGCTAAATAAAGCTTTTCTCCACTGACCCTGGACTCCTTTCAACCCACCTCCACTGGTCACTGAGCCATGCAGTACTGAAAAAGGCTCCTCAGCTGAGCCAGTCTACACTGGTCACTGAACACCCAGTTACACAGCTCCTACTCTATTCCTCATGATTCTGCCACTCACTAATTTACAGCGGCTGTTTAAACTAACAACCTGTCATCTTTGGGATGTGGGTAGAAACCCCTGAAGTCACAAGGAGAACATGCAAACTTCATGTTGACAGCAGTGAAGGTCAGGATTGAACCCACATCACTGAAGCTATGAGGCCAGTCCTGTTTCTCTCTGCAGTCTGGAATAGTTTCTCTCTACTTACCCCATCCAAACCCATCAGCATTGTTCACACCTTGATCAAACATTCTCCTCATCTTCCCTGCTTCAAGGTAATTAAAGTAAAAGATACAGACCTGGGGCATAGGGCATGGTCCTAAATGAGGCACTCCCTGGTTATTAACCAGATATCTGCATGGAGGACATCAGCAAGTACTTGGGATTCAACAATATCATAGACAGCAAAAAAAAAAATCAACTGCTAGAGGAACTCTAGGTCAGGCAGCACCTGTGGGATCTGTTGTGTGGGGGAGTAGGGAGCGCAGGGCGGCAGCAGCAGGGAAGAATGATCAACATTTTGGGTCAATACCCTACATCAGAGTTTCAGCAAAGCATGTTCTCTTTCGCAAGGGCTTGTCCAGCTAACCGGTCGCAATGTGGAACCAAAGGATTCCACCTCCAAGAGCTCCTCATCTCTGGCTGTCAGCAGTCTGTGTCATTGATTACAGATACCAGAGATCAGGCGAGCTGGCACTACCATATCATGAAGCTCACACCTGACATGCCACTTTGACACCAGGACATTGGTAAGGGTCCTCCTGAACTTTACAACATTCCAGATAACATGAGCAATACTTATGGTTCATCATTTTCAAAAGAGTTGATGTCAGCAAGCCCTCTAATTACAATCACTGAATGGAACTTCTACAATTTCAGAAAAAAAATCCTTTCTAGTTGGAGTTTAAAATGTCTGAAACTTATTAAAACAAAATGAAAGGAATACACAACAGAAGATAGAGGGCAGACCATCAATTAACACAATGCAAGTATGATGCAGCTGCTTATTTTGTTTTAATTAGTTCAATGTTAACTCCTTAATCAAGCTCTGCTTTCCATGATTTTGAACTATTACCTTGTAATAAGCCTTTACAAGTTAGAAATCATTAAATTACTGGGTTTCAGCTCTTCAGTCACAATCAATTTTAAGTATGGAAATGATTTTGGCATCGGTCACTGTGATGTAGGAAACAAACATATCAATGTCCTTGGTGAACATGAGATTCAACCTGCATTCATCCTGTTTTTGTGCCTTGTTCTCGAGAATGCATGTTGTCTATATGAAGAACTTTCAGAAGAATAGGGTTGTGATTTTACATCTAATATTTATAGTGACTTCAATATTGTAAAACCTCGGACTGTCCTTCAGCAGAGAGACAGTGGCCTGAAGCAGACATTGTGATAAACATGGATTTGATACTGAGCCCGGTGAAAGCAATGAATGGTATCACGTGTTCAGAAAGGGGGGATTGGGGGCTGGAATTACAAGGTACTGGGTCTTCTTAGCTGACAGCATGGTTGTTACTTGATGGGGTTTAGAAGAAGCTAGATTTGGAGGAGCATAGATCCCAGAGTGTTGTAGGGCTGGAACAGTTCACAGAGATAGGGACAGCTAAGATCAGAAGAAGCTTTCTACCACTAGGTTATGAAGTGAACTATAATAACAAGTCATCACAGGGACTACCAGGTGCCAGTACCTGAATCATGTACAAGGCCAGTCCTGCTCTTCTGGAGCCACATTCTTCCTACAGATTTCACAGGACCACTATTGACAGCCAGTTCAACATGTACAGTTCAACTTCCATCTCTCTTCACAGCAGTGCCTGTGATTTGCTACACTTCATGTTCAGCATCCAGTTGTGGATGAGCAGAAACCCATGTCCAGTACATTCAAAGAACAACTATAACGCACTGGCCAGTGGCCACTCTCGGTTAAAATGAGATAACCTGAACCTCGGCTGCCTGTATACCAATTCACACAAGTTCTGATCAAAGATACATTGTCCTCATTGCTTCCAGTTCAGCTCCTCAAATACTCAGCTGTGCGAAGACCCACTTTGGTCTGCCACTTCACTGTATCCATTTCCTTTGGCAACCTAAACTCAGGAGATACCTGAAAGCCTCCTGTTACAATGTTCCTTTACATTCCTATTTCCTGTTGCGGGCCTGAGTCCTTTAGCTACCTGGCCTTATTCGCCCTCCCTCTCTCAACCACTGCTTCCTTCCTTTGATGATATGTTCATAGTACAACTTTGCATCACCCACTCTACGTGCTTCTTTGATATTCTGATGACACTCCTGTGATGTGCCAGGGTCATTTAACCACATTATCAGTGCTTAACAAATGCTGCTGTTCTTTCATTTGTGATTTATTTCCTGTGCACGTACATTGAAAGTGGGCATGCAGGTACAGCAGGCGGTGAAAAAGGCGAATGGTATGCTGGCATTTATAGCAAGAGGATTCAAGTACAGGAGCAGGGAGGTACTACTGCAGTTGTACAAGGCCTTGGTGAGACCACACCTGGAGTATTGTGTGCAGTTTTGGTCCCCTAATCTGAGAAAGGAGATCCTTGCCATAGAGGGAGTACAAAGAAGGTTCACCAGATTGATTCCTGGGATGGCAGGACTTACATATGATGAAAGACTGGATCGACTAGGCTTATACTCGTTGGAATTTAGAAGATTGAGGGGGGATCTGATTGAAACGTATAAAATCCTAAAGGGATTGGACAGGCTAGATGCAGGAAGATTGTTCCCAATGTTGGGGAAGTCCAGAACAAGGGGTCACAGTTTGAGGATAGAGGGGAAGCCTTTTAGGACCGAGATTAGGAAAAACTTCTTCACACAGAGAGTGTGAATCTGTGGAATTCTCTGCCACAGGAAACAGTTGAGGCCAGTTCACTGGCTATATTTAAGAGGGAGTTAGATATGGCCCTTGTGGCTAAAGGGATCAGGGGGTATGGAGGGAAGGCTGGTACAGGGTTCTGAGTTGGATGATCAGCCATGATCATACTGAATGGCGGTGCAGGCTTGAAGGGCCGAATGGCCTACTCCTGCACCTATTTTCTATGTTTCTGTGTTTCTATTGGCGATTGAAACCTGTTTGCCTGGAGATACTATCCAGTGAGGACCGTGACAGCTGAGAATCAGAAGATGGTGGGTTCACTTCCCAATTCAGCATGAATGAATGTCTGAGCTGGCTTTCCAGTGCAGCACTGACAGACTGCGAGACATGACATCTTTCACCTTGGGTATTTCCTGTTCCCTCGGCTGCGTAAATAAGTTCACATACTATTCTAAAGAGGAGGCACGGCATTCTGCCCAGAGTCCGACAACCATACTTTCCTTCAATATAATCGATTAGTTGCTCATTGTCACGTTTTTTATCTTGGCACCATGGCACAGCTGGTAGAGCAGCTGCTTCACAGTGCCAGTGACCCAGGTTCAAATCTGACCCCCAGTACGGACTGCAAGTGTGGAGTTTGCACGACCCTGCGGGCTCCCCCAGGTGCTCTGGGGTCCTCCTGCATCCCGAATGGATGCAGGTTGTATGTTAATTAGCCACTGCAGTTCTCCCCTGGCGTATGCTGAGTGAAGTCTGGGGAAGGGTGGGGGAAATTGATGACAATGCAGGAGAATTTAAAAAATAAATGAATGTATGATTACTAGGTTGGCATGGATTCAGTCGTGTGGAGGCCTGTCACCTGCTGACTGTCTCTGGGACTCTTATTTCCTGCCAGTGGGAGCTTGCTGGGCTGGTAGTACCGACAAGAAGTGCTCCCTCAAGAAGCTAACATGCATTATCAACGATTCCCAACCATCTGGACCACACCGTATTTTTAAGATAAGACTTTATTCCAAAGGAAATTATTGTTGCAAGGTTGCTCAGTCAGAAATATATACTTTAAAATACAAAATGTAAGCATTGAGATATGAAAAAAAACCAAAATGAGCATTAAGAAGTAATAGTACAAAATACAAATGTGCAATGAAACCATATACTTATATATAAGGAGGAGGAGTTGTACAGTCTTATAGCCACAGGGAGAAAGTGGTGCACCTCAGTGGAATCAGTCTATTACTAAAGGTGCTCCTCTGTTTGTCTGGTATGTCATGGAGGGGGTGAGAGGGATTGTCCATAATATTCTGTAGCTTCTGCAGCATCCTCCTCTCAGACACAACCTCCAGGGAATCCAGTTACACACCCAAAACAGAACCGGCCTTCCTGACGAGCTTACTGACCTCCTTGGCATCAGCTGCTCTCACCCTGCTGACTGCAGCGTAGAACAGAACGTTGGCCACCACTAAGTCGTAGAGCATCATCAGTTTAGTACTGCAGACGTTGAATAACCGGAGCCTCCTCAGGGAGTACAGTCAGCATTGTACCTTCTGTACAGAGCCCCTGTATTTTTAGTCCAGTCCAGTTTATTGTCCAGGTGACTTCCCGGGTATTTGTAGTCCCGGACAACTCCCACGTCCGTTCCGTTGATAGCAATGGAAGTACAGGGTATTTTCACCTTCCTGAAGTCCATCACCAACTCCTTTGTCTTAGTGATGTTGAGCTGCAGGTGATTCAGCCCACACCACTCAACACAGTTGCCCACCACTCTTCTGTACTCAGTCTCTTGACCCCAGTTGATACAGCCCATAACTGCTGAATCATCCAGAAACTTCTGCAGGTGGCAGGACTCCGAGTTGGTCCAAGGTGTAGACGGTGAACAGGAAGGGGGACAGGACAGTCCCCTGAGGTGCCCCCGTGCTGCCAACCACAGAACCTGATACACAGCTCTGCAGTCTAACATACTGTGGCCATCTGAACAGGTAGTCTGTAATCCAGGACACCAGTGAAGCATCCACCTGCATCTCCGTGAGCTTACTCCCTAGTAAAGCAGGCCATATGGTGTTAAAAGCACTGGAGAAATCAAAGAACGTGATTCTCACAGTGCTGCCTGGCTCATCGAGATAGGTGAAAGCCCATTGAAGCTGGAAGATAATGGCATCCTCGACTTCAATAGGTGGTTGAATATTTGTTTTGCAGCTATTATCAGGTAGGAAGTACAGAAGCCTTAAGTATCAAACTAAAAGTTTAAGGACGGATACTCCCCTTCAACCACTTGACTCTCGAACCAATGGGCAAACTCTAATCATTACAGTTTAGCAACACTATGACCAGTTTGATCACTTTGCACTAAAATTGACCTTTTGTCCTAATTGTGTTTTTTTTCTTGGAAATATTGTATATAATTTATGGGTCTTTTGAAAACTGCTGCTTATTTGATGCTATATCCCAGAGATGCTACTGCAAGTTTTTCATTGTGTCTGTATATACAGACATGTATTTCTGGATATGACAATAAATTCATCAAAACTCAAAATACAAAAGTTGAGTTGTACTTTGTATAATGCATCAGTGTCTACACTCTACTTCCTTCCATCTAGTCCATCTTCCTGGTGCGTTGCATTAGGAAGGCTAACAGCATTGTCAAGGCTGTTTGCCTCCTTGGCCATTCTTATCTACCTTCTGGGACCTGGACATCTAGATTAAAAAGCAAGTTCTTCCCCAGTGCTGTCAGACTTTTGAACCAATCGCCTCTTTCACAGCCCATTCTCAGATGTGCTGCCATGTTCTCAGACTCTCAATTCTACCACTCTCAGTTAATCTGTTATTGTCGCACTTCAGCAATACTTTTTGTATTGCTTCAGTTTGCACTACAATCTTTGCACCATTCTTTTGTTTTGTGCTTGTCACTGTCTTTATTATCAGCGATAGTGTTTACTCTGTGAGCTGACGTGAAGAATTTCTTTGCACACTGGTATGTAGGACAATAAGCGAATCTAAATCTGAACTAGGACCACTGGATGAAAAATGCTTTGGGATATTGTAAAGGAGTCACAAAGACCCTATAGAAGATCCAGTAATTATTTTTAACCTCATTTCTCTGCACAAGCATAAATGTAGGTTAATGCCCTTAACTTGAACTGTTCTATTCTACTTCTTCTTCGGTTGTCCATCGAAATCCGATGACAACGTCCACTCCTTTAACGGTGAGATCTTTGATGACTATACAGTCCTATCCTGCACCCACAAGCTCTATTGCAGGTGGCACATGTATATGTGGTAGTGGTGGCAACCATGGCTGCATTTCTCCTGGCTCTCTTCTGCTGTCTTCTGGTTGTTCTTTCCATCTCCAGAATACAAAACCCATCCCTACGTAGCTGTCGCCAAGTGGTACGGTCAGCAGCAACCTCCTCCAGGTCCTCGGGTCTGATCTTGCACTTTCTTAAAGCATTAAGTGCAAGATCAAGTTCTATTAGACACCCCAAAAATCCCTGTTTGCCTCCCAAGAACTGAGAATTGTGCAGTATGCTTAATGGCTTGTGTACCAAATAGAAATTACTGACAAATCCCAGGTATAGATTTAAATAGAATAATTCTTGGAGTGAAGACCAATCACCTTTGCTTTGTCCACCATAAAAACTGGGATCTCCTGGTGGCCAACCATTTTAATTTCACTTCCCATGCCCACATTGTAATGTCTGTCCAAGGCTTTCTCTAATATCTAGTCGAGGCTAAATGTAGATTAGGGGAATGGCACCTCATATTCCAACTTGGTAGCCTCCAACATGGCAGCATGGACATTGATTTCTCTAACTTCCGGTAACCACTCCTCACTGTCCCCCTTTGTTTTCCCTTATCTTGCTGGCCCTATTAACCTTACTCTTTCTCCTCTCCTGCCCTATAAGTCTGCTGAAAACTGACACCTTCATTTTTCTGGTTCCCATCCTCACCTCCTTCCCTCTGTTCCATGATCCACTGTGTCCTCCTCTCAGATTCCATCTTCTTTAATCTCTTGTCACTTTCTCCTATCATCTCTGAGTTTCTTATATATTTCCCTCCCTCTCCTGTATATCTTCCCCCCTCACCTGGATTCACCTATCAACCACTAGCTCTCACCCAACCCTCTTCCACCTCTTTTATTCTGGCCTCCCTCTTCTTACTTTCCAGTCCTCTTAAAGGGTCTCAACCTGAAACATCAGCTGTCTATTTCTTTCCCTCCATAGATGTCTCGTGTTGCCAAGTTTCTCCAGCATTTTGTGTTGCTACAGATATCCAGCATCTGCAGTCTTTCTTGTGTAACTATCATACATTCCCTTCTCTGGAGCAGAGGTGATGCTTTATTGGATGGGCAGCATTTTGTTACACCTGAGGCTGTCTACTTCTTTGCTCTTTACATCGTCACACCATGAAAATAAAATGAACTTCATCAAAGATGCCAGCTACCTTGATCACTTCCTTTTTTTTCTTTTAGTGACTAGAGATGCAAAGTATCCATACGGTGGTGCTACAAATTTTGTGAACCCCGTACAATTTTTCCCTATTTCTGCAAAAATACCACTTAAAATGTGATCAGATCTTCACGCAAGTCCTAAAACTAGATAAAGAGAAGCTATTTAAATAAATAACACAAAAAACATTATACTCATTCATTTATTTATAGAGAAAAATGATGCAATATTTTATGTATTTGTTGGAAAAAGTATGTGAACCTCTGGGGTAATGCCTTCTACAGAAGCTATTTGGGGTCAGTTGATGAGATTGGAGGTATGAGTTGTGGATGTGCCCTGCCTATAAAAAAGACACACAAGGTCAGATCACTTTCAGAACCTACTCTTTTCAAGAAAAATCTGCTTACATGCACCATACCTTGATCAAAACAACTTTCAGAGGACCTTAGAAGAATTGTAGAGATGCAATGAAGATGGAAAAGGCTACAAAAGCATTTCTAAAGACCTGAGTGCTCTTCAGTCCACAGCAAGAGAAACTGTCTACGAATGGAGGAAATTCAGCACTGTTGCTACTCTCTCTAGGAGTGGGCATCCTACAAAGATCACACCAAGAGCACAACGTGCAATGCTGAAGGAGGTGAGAAAGAACCCAAGGGTAATAGCAAAAGACCTGCAGAAATCTCTAGAACTTGAAGTCTCCCATCATGTGTCCACTATAAGAAAAACACTAAACAAGATGGTGTTCATGGAAGGACACCATGGAGGAAACCACTGCTCTCAAAAAAAAACATTGCTGCACATCTCAAGTTTGCAAAGGACCACCTGGATGTTCTACAACACTTCTGAGACAATGATCCATGGACAGATGAGACAAAAGTTGAACTTTTTGGAGGAAATGCAAAATGCTTGGAGGGAAAAAAAGGTACTGCACACCGACACCAAAACCTCATCCCAGCTGTGAAGCATGGTGGAAGGAGAATCATGGTTTGGAGCCGCTTTGCTGTCTCAGGGCCTGGACAGCTTGTAGTCATTGAGGGAACAATGGATTCAAAATTGTATCAAGACATTTTACAGGAGAATGTCATGGAAGCAGTCCATCACCTGAAGCTTAATAGAAGTTGGATAATGCAACATGACAATGATCCGAAACGCAAGAGTAAATCAACAACAGAATGGCTTAAAAGGAAAAAAAATCTGTATTTTGGAATAGCTGAGTGAAAGTCCTGACCTTAATCCTGCAGAAATGTTGTGGAAGGACCTGAAGCAAGTAGATCATGCAAGGAAGCTCACCAACATCACAGAGTTGAAGCAATTTTGTAAGGAGGAATGGACTAAAATTCCTCCGAGCCGATGTGCAGGATTGATCAACAATTGCTGGAAATGTTTGGTTGAAGTTATTGCTGTGTGGGGGGGGGGGGGTCACAGCAGTTACTGAAAGCAAAGGTTCACATACTTAATCCAACAAATACATGTAATATTGAATCATTTTTCTCAATAAATAAATGAACAAGTATAATGTTTTTTTGAGTTATTTACTTAATTGGGTTCTCTTTATCTAGTTTTATGACTTATGTGAAGATCTGATCACATTTTAGGTCATATTTATGCAGAAATAGAGAAAATTCTACAGGGTTCACAAACTTTCTAGCATCACTGTAATGGTTCAGTTAAAAACTAGCACCTTATGTTTTGTCTCAGCTTATTCCAAGTGCCTACACATTAACACCAACGACTGGTCAGCTGACTTGCCTAAATGTGCCTTTCCAAGAAAAAAAATGCACACCTTGCAACCTCATTTGTTAGTCAAATGGACTTTCTACACTCCAATATTTTCCAACTTCTTTTGTACAGTAAGTGGGAGTGACCATAGCCTTGTTAATGCTCTTGGAATTTCTCCCTCAGGTTTTAGTCTCCAGGGATACTGGACTGGAGGATAGTCACAGGCCACTGGAACCCTAATTTCCTCTCACGTGAAAATCTGCAACTTATTAACTCATGGAAAGTGGAACAGTTCATCCTTCAGGTATGAAGAAATGACCCAGGCCATCTGCACAAAGTTCTTCCTTCAATATTAATTCAACAGCTTTGACATACAAAAGCCACTTAGTTCAGATATGTCACAAACTTCAGTTCCAGTGGAGCTGCTATGATCCAGTAATCTCCCTTGCAAAGCCATTACTCCACAAGGTCTACACACCCACACAGCAGCACCACAGGAGCAGATGTTTTCCACATAGTTCTCAGCTCTCCAGATGGGAATGGTTAAACCAATCTGTGCATGGACAAGTCAGCTCCATGAGTGTTATGTGTAGGGACACAAAGACAAATAACCCATTCAGCAAATGTGCTGTTACGAAGGTTGTGTTATTGCTACATGCTGCAAAAGATTGACGCAGAATGAGATTTTCTGGAATAAAAAATTCAAGAATATTTCATCCCTCTTCCCTACATGATGGCTGCCAAACCAAGCTGTTAACAAAATTTTAGCCCCCATCCTGAAACAACAGACAACAATGTAGAAATAACAAGCATAAGGGATGTACAGAATGTTGGTGCTGGGAGTTAGATTGTGAAACTCTACCAGCACTCTAAGAAGTGTAGGTAATATCGGAACTGGAGGCTTGATCATGGAAACTCTCCATACCCTCTCATGTATGTGAGAACTAGTCTAAGAGAATGTCAGTGGTTTCAATAAACTATGGACTAAGTAAGAATGTCTGATCTTGAGGTAGATACTATCTCCACATCTACCTTTGACTAACAAAGGTTTTCTGAGCATGTGTAATGCTGTAGAATTTAACTGAATGTGCAATGCTGTTTATTTGAATTGACTTTTATTTCTTACATTCTTCACATACACTAGGAGTAAAACTCTTTAAGTTATTTCTGTCTAAATGTGCAATGATAGTAATTTATAATAAATAGAACAGTCAATGCAACATAGAAATACACACAAATGAGCGTGTTAATCAGTCTGATGGCCTGGTGGAAGAAGCTGTCCTGGAGCATGTTGGTCCTGGTTTTTAGGCTGTGGTACTGTTTTCCAGATGGTAGCAGCTGGAACAGTTTGAGGTTGGGGTGACTCAAGTCCTCAAGGATCCTTCGGGCCCTTATTTCACACCTGTCTTTGTAAATGTCCTGAATCATGGGAAGTTCACAACTACAGATATGCTGGGCTGTCCGCACCACTCTGGTGATTCAGGGAGGTACAGTTCCCATACCAGGCAGTGATGCAGCCAGTCAGGATGCTCTCAGTTGTGCCCCAGTAGAAAGTTCTTAGGATTTGGGGACCCATACCAAACTTCCTCAACTGTCTGAGGTTAAAGCATTGCTGTTGTGCCTTTTTCACCACACAGCTGGTGTGTACAGACCACGTGAGGTCCTCAGTGATGTGGATGCCGAGGAACTTGAAGCTGTTTACCCTCTCAGCCCCAGATCCATTGATGTCAATAGGAGTTAGCCCGTCTCCATTCCTCCTGTAATCCACAACCAGCTCCTTTATTTTTGCGACATTGAGGGAAAGATTGCTTTCTTGACACCACTGTGTCGGAGAGATGACTTCTTCCCTGTTGACCACTTCGTTGTTGTTTGAGATTAGGCCAATCAATATAGTGTTGTCGGCAAATTTAATTAGCAGATTAGAGCTGTGGGTGGCATGGGTATACAGGGAGTAAAGGAGGGGATTCAGTACACAGCCCTGAGGGGCTCCTGTATTGAGAGTCAGAGGGGCGGAGGTGAGGGAGCCCACTCTTACAACCTGCCAGTGATCTGACAGGAAGTCCAGGATCCAGCTGCACGAGGCAGGGCCAAGGCCCAGGCCTCTGAGTTTCCTGTCGAGTCCGGATGGAATTATGGTGTTGAATGCTGAACTGTAGTCCAAGAACAGCATTCTCACCTAAGCATCCTTCTTCTCCAGATGTCTAAGGACAGTATGTAGAGCAGGTGGCTATTGCATCATCTATCAATTGGTTGTGACGGTAGGTGAATTGTAGGGGTCCAGTTTGGGTGGTAGTAAGCTGCAGATGTAATCCTTGACCAGCCTCTCAAAGCATTTGCTTATTATTGAGGTGAGTGTGACCGGACACCAGTCATTCAGGCATGTTACCTTGGTCTTTTTTGGTACATGGACAATGGTGGCTAATTTGAAGCAGGAGGGCACTCTACACTGGGAAAGGGAGATTAAACATGTCTGTAAACACACCTGCCGGTTGTGCTGCGCACATTCTGAGTACTTACCCTGGGATGCCGTCCCGTCCCGCAGCCTTGCGACTGTCCACACGTTGGAAATATCTGCGTTTCTCAGCCTCAGAGATGATCAGGTTGCAGGTTGTAGGTCATAGCAGTGGCTTTCCTCCAAGGCACAGAGTTAGCCACATTGAACCAAGTGTAAAAGTGATCTTGCTCATCTGGGAGAGAGGCTCTGATGTTGGCGGCACCACTATGTTTGGCTTTGAAGTCAGTGATGGTATGCAACCCTCACCATAAGTCATGTGTGCTATTGGTTGTGAACCTTGACTCAATCTTGTCCTTGTATTTTTGTTTCGCAGCCTTGATAACTTTGCACAGATCATAGCTGCTACTGATTGCCAGCAGCGTATGCTCTGTGTTGTGCAGTAAGTGCTGCTCGCATGGAACTACTGATCCAGGGTTTCTGGTTCGAGAAGACCCTGACCGACTTCTGGGGACAACATCGTCGATGCACTTCCCGATGAAGCACGTGACTCCATCCAGACTACAGCTCAGCACTTAACACAATCATCCTACAGTACTGATCAAAAAGCTCCAAAACCTGGGCTCTGTACCCCTTCTTGCAACTGGATCCTTGATTTCTTAACCGGAAGACCACAATCTGGGCAAACTGGAAATAACATTTCCACCTCACTGACAATCAACACTGGCACACCACTGGGATGTGTGCTTAGCCCACTGCTCTTTTCTCTCTACACCCATGACTGTGCAGCCAGGCACAGTTCAAAAGCCATCTATATATATGCTGATGACACAACTAATGTTGGCAGATTCTCAGGTGGTGACGAAAGGGTGTACAGGAGCGAGACATACTCACTGTACACCCATGATTCTGTAGCCAAGTTTCCATCAAACTCAATGAGTTTGCTGATGACACCACAACTGTAGGCCATATCTCGGGTAATGATGAGTTTGGGTACAGAGAGGAAATTAAGAACCCGATGGCATGGTGAGAAGACAATAACCTATCCCTCAACATCGGCAAGATGCAGGAATTGGTTGTTGACTTCTTAGCAGTGGACTCTGCTTGGTTGGACCAAGTCAGGTCATTTGTGATATTGACCAATATGATATTGATATTGGTTGTTGACTTCAGAAGGAGTAGCGGACTGCATGACCCCATTTACATCGGTGGTGCGCAAGTGGAACAGGTCAAAAGCTTTAAGTTCCTCAGGGGTTAATATCACAAATGACCTGACGGTCCAACCAAGCAGAGTTCACTGCCAAGAAGGCCCACCAGCACCTTTACTTCCTGAGAAAACTAAAGAAATTTGGCCTGTCCCCTAAAACCCTCACTAGTTTTTATAAATGCACCATAGAAAGCATTCTTCTAGGCTGCATCACAACCTGGTATGGAAGTTGTCCTGTCCAAGATCGGCAAAAGCTGCAGAAGATCGTGAACACATCACACAAACCAATCTTCCGTCCTTGGACTCACTTTACACCGCACGCTGTCGGAGAGTGCTGCCAGGATAATCAAGGACACGGCCCACCCAGCCAACACACCTTTCCTCCCTCTTCCCTCTGGGAGAAGGTTCAGGAGCTTGAAGACTCATACGGCCAGATTTGGGAACAGCTTCTTTCCAACTGTGATAAGACTACTGAATGGATCCTGACCTGGATCTGGGACGTACCCTCCAGATATCTGGACCTGCCTCTCGGGTTTTTTTCCACACTACCTTACTTTCCCTTTTCTATTTTCTATTTATGATTTATAATTTAAAATTTTACTATATTTACGATTGATTTGTACTCTAGGGAGCGTGAAGCGCAGAATCAAGTATCACTGTGATGATTATACGCTCTAGTATCAATTGTTTGGTGACAATAAAGTAAAGTACCAGCTAGTTGAGAAGTAGTGCAGCAATAACTTTGCACTCAAAGTTAGTAAGACCAAAGAACTGATCGTGGATTTCAGAAAGACTATGGCGAGGGAACACAAACCAGTCCTCATAGAGGGATCTGAATCAGAATCAGAATCCTTTATTATCGCCAAGTATGTGGACACATACAGGGAATTTGATGCCGGTTGCCCTGAGCTCTCCTGTACAGAATCAAAAAGCAAAAACAGCAGTGCAAATAACCGTGAACTATATACAGTGAGGTATACCTGTGTATGTACAGGTGGACTTGGTTTATAATAGACTAAAATTCAAGTGTTCATAAGACTGATAACGTACGGAAAGAAATTGTTCTTGTACCTATTTGTCCTGGCATACAGTGATCTAAAGCGCCTACCAGAAGGAAGGAGTTGGAACAGGTGATGTCCACAGGTGATGTCCAGGGTGTGATGGGTCTACAATGATGCTGCTTGCTCGCTTCCTGACTCTAGATGCATATAAGTCCTGGATCGAGGGCAGCTTCACACCAATAATCCTTTCCGCAGCCCTGACGGTTCCTTGGAGTCTATTCTTGTCTTGTTTGGTAGCTGATCCAAACCAGACAGTGATGGAAGAACAGAAAACAGACTGGATTATTCCTGAATGGAATTGAATCAGCAGCTCCTGAGGCAGGTTGTACTTCCTGAGTTGACATAGGAAATACAACCTCTGCTGAGCCTTTTTGATAAGAGTGTCCACGTTGGGTGTTCACTTCAGGTCCTGGGAGATTGTGACACCCAGAAACCTGAAGGTCTCCACAGCAGACACAATACTGTTGAGTATAGTGAGTGGGGGGAGTATTGGGGGGCTCCTCCTGAAGTCCACTGTCATCTCCACAGTCTTAAGCGTATTTAGCTCCAGATTGTTCTGACCACACCAGAGGGCCAGCCATTCCACCACTCATCTGTATGCAGACTCATCACCGTCTCGGATAAGGCCAATGACAGTTGTGTCATCTGCAAACTTCAGGAGTTTAACAGATGGATCCTGTGAGGTTCAGTCATTAGTGTAAAGGCAGAAGAGCAGTGGGGAGAGCACACATCCCTGGTGGGCACCAGTACTGATTGTCCGGGTGCTAGAAATGATGCTCCCCAGTCTCACTTGCTGCACCCTGTCAGTCAGGAAGCTTGTGAACCACTGACAGATGGCGGGAGAGACAGTGAGTTGGGTGAGTTTGGAGTGGAGTTTTTCCGGGACGATGGTGTTGAACGCCGAGCTGAAGTCAACAAGCAGGACCCTTGCAGAAGTTCCTGGGTTGTTGAGGTGTTGTAGTATGTAATGCGGTCCCATGTTGACTGCATCATCCACTGACCTATTTGCCCGATAAGCAAACTGCAGGGGGGTCCAGCAGGGGGCCTGTGATGTCCTTCAGGTGAGCCAACACTAGTCTCTCAAAGGACTTCATGACCACAGATGTCAAGGCAACAGGCCTGTAGTCATTTAGTCCTTTGATAGTGGGTTTCTTAGGGACTGGAATGATAATGGAGTGCTTGAAGCAATGAGAGACCTCACACAACTCCAGTGGTCTATTGAAGATCCGTGTGTAGATGGGGGCCAGCTGATCAGCGCAGGTCTTCAGGCAGGAGGGCGACACGCCGTCTGGGCCTGGTGCTTTTCTGGTCTTCTGCCTCCGGAACAGCTGACTCACTTCCCTCTCACAGATCCTGAGTGCAGCTACAAGAGGGTTGAAGTGAAGTGGACAAAGTGAGCAATTTCAATTTCCAGGGCGTCAATATCTCTGAGGATCTATCCTGGACCCAGCATATTGATGCAACTATAAAGAAGGTATGACAGCAGCTATATTTCATTAATAGTTTGAGGAGATTTGGTATAACACCAAAGACACTCACAAATTTCTACAGATGTACCCATGGAGAGCATTCTAACTGGTTGCATCATTGACTGGTATGGGGGGGTGTGGTGGGGGCTACTGCACAATATCAAAATAAGCTGCAGAGACTTTAAGCTTAGTCAGCTCCAGCATGAGCACTGGCCTCCATTGTATCGAGGTCATCTTCAAGGAGTGATGCCTCAAAAAGGTGGCAGTCATCATCAAGGACCCACATCACCCAGGACATGCCCTCTTCTCATTGCTACCATCAAGGTGTGGTACAGGAGCCTGAAGGAACAGCTTCTTCCCCTCTGCCAGCCAATTTCTGAATTGACATGGAACCCATAAACACTACCTCACTATTTTTGACTTTTATTTTTGCACTACTTATTTAATTGAAATATATATATATATACACACACACACACAAACATACTGTGCCCATAAAAAGTATTCATCCCCTTGGAAGTTTCCATGGTTTATTGTTTTACAATATTGACTCACAGTGGATTTAATTTGGCTTTTTTGACACTGATCAACAGAAAAAGACTCTTTTATGTCAAATTGAAAACATATCTCTACAAAGTGCTCTAAATTAGTTACAAACTATAAAATACAAAATAATTGTTTCGTAAGTATTCACCCCCCCCCCCTTAATATGACACACCAGATCATCACTGATGCAGCTAATTGGTTTTAATTAAATGGAGATCTGTGTGCGGTTGAGGTGTTTCAATTGATTGTAGCAAAAATAGACCTGCATCTGGAAGGTCCAATTTCTGGAGAGTCAGTATCCTGGCAAAAACTACATCATGAAGACAGAAGAACACTCCAAGCAACTCCATGAAAAGGTTATTGGAAAGCACAAGTTAGGAGATGGATACAAGAAAATTTCCAAGTCACTGAATATTCCTCGGAGTACAGTTAAGCCAATCAAGAAACGGAAAGAATATGGCACAGCTGTAAATCTGCCTAGGGAAGGCCATTCTCAAACACTGAGTGACTGCAAGAAGGGGCCTAGTGAGGGAGGCCACCAAGAGACCTATGACAACTCTGGAGGAGTTACAAGCTTCAGTGACTGAGATGGGAGAGACTGTGTATACTACTGTTGCCTGGGTGCCTCACCAGTAACAGCTTTATGGGAGAGTGGCAAAGAGAAAGCCACTGTCGGGGAAAAATAACTCACATGAAATCTTAGCTAGGGTTTGCCAAAATGCATGTGGAAGACCCTGAAGTCAGCTGGAAGAAGGTTCTATGGTCTGATGAAACCAAAATTGAGCAGTTTGGCCATCAGACTAAATCCTACGTTGGGCATAAACCAAACACCGCACATCAACACAAACACACCATCCCTACCGTGAAGCATGCTGGTGGCTGCATCATGCTGTGGGGATGCTTCACTGCAGCAGGGCCTGGAAGGCTTGTGAAGGTAGAGGGTAAAACGAATGCAGCAAAATATAGGGAAATCCTGGAGGAAAACCTGATGTAGTCTGCAAGAGAACTGCGACTTGGGAGAAGATTTGATTTCCAATGAGACAATGACCCCAAGCAAAAAGCCAAATCTAGACAGGAATGGCTTAAAAACAAGTTAATGTCCTGGAGTGGCCAAGTCAGAGTCCAGACCTCAATCCAATTGAGAATTTGTGGCTGGACTTGAAAAGGGCTGTTCACTCATGATCCCCATGCAACCTGACAGAGCTTGAGCAGTTTTGTAAAGAAGAATGGGGAAAAATTGCAGTGTCCAGATGTGCAAAGCTGATAGAGACCTATCCACACAGACTGAAGGCTGTAATCACTGCCAAGGGTGCAGTTACTAAATACTAATGTAAAGGGGGGTGAATATTTATGCAATCAATTATTTTGTGTTTTATATTTGTAATTAATTTAGATCACTTTGACGTGAGTTTTTTTCAGCTGATCAGTGTCAAAACAGCCAAATTAAATCTACTGTGATTCTATGTTGTAAAACAATAAACCATGAAAATTTCCAAAGGAAGGTGAATAATTTTTAGAGGATATATATATATTTACATAGAACATAGAATAGTATAGCACATTACAGGCCCTTCGGCCCACAATGTTGTGCCGACCCTCAAATCCTGCCTCCCATATAACCCCCCACCTTAAATTCCTCCATATACCTGTCTAGTAGTCCCTTAAACTTCACGAGTGTATCTGCCTCCACCACTGACTCAGGCAGTGCATTCCATGCACCAACCACTCTCTGAGTAAAAAACCTTCCTCTAATATCCCCCTTGAACTTCCCACCCCTCACCTTAAAGCCATGTCCTCTTGTATTGAGCAGTGCTGCCTTGGGGAAGAGGCGCTGGCTATTCACTCTATCTGTTCCTCTTATTATCTTCTACACCTCTATCATGTCTCCTCTCATCCTCCTTCTGTCCAAAGAGTAAAGCCCTAGCTCCCTTAATCTCTGATCATAATGCATACTCTCTAATCCAGGCAGCATCCTGGTAAATCTCCTCTGTACCCTTTCCAATGCTTCCACATCCTTCCTATAGTGAGGCAACCAGAACTGAACACAGTACTCCAAGTGTGGCCTAAGCAGAGTTTTATAGAGCTGCATCAATACATCGCGACTTAAACTCTATCCCTCGACTTATGAAAGCTAACACCCCATAAGCTTTCTTAACTATCCTATCTACCTGTGAGGCAACTTTCAGGGATCTGTGGACATGTACCCCCAGATCCCTCTGCTCCTCCACACTACCAAGTATCCTGCCATTTACTTTGTACTCTGCCTTGGAGTTTGTCCTTCCAAAGTGTACCACCTCACACTTCTCCGGGTTGAACTCCATCTGCCACTTCTCAGCCCACTTCTGCATCCTATCAATGTCTCTCTGCAATCTTCGACAATCCTCTACACTATCTACACCACCACCAACCTTTGTGTTGTCTGCAAACTTGCCAACCCACCCTTCTTCCCCCACATCCAGGTCGTTAATAAAAATCACGAAAAGTAGAGGTCCCAGAACAGATCCTTGTGGGACACCACTAGTCACAATCCTCCAATCTTAATGTACTCCCTCCACCACGATCCTCTGCCTTCTGCAGGCAAGCCAATTCTGAATCCACCTGGCAAAACTTCCCTGGATCCCATGCCTTCTAACTTTCTGAATAAGCCTACCGTGTGGAACCTTGTCAAATGCCTTACTAAAATCCATATAGATCACATCCACTGCACTACCCTCATCTATATGCCTGGTCACCTCCTCAAAGAACTCTATCAGGCTTGTTAGACACAATCTGCCCTTCACAAAGCCATGCTGACTGTCCCTGATCAGACCATAATTCTCTAAATGCTCATAGATCCTATCTCTGAGAATCTTTTCCAACAGCTTTCCCACCACAGACGCAAGGCTCACTGGTCTATAATTACCCAGACTATCCCTACTACCTTTTTGAACAAGGGGACAACATTCGCCTCCCTCCAATCCTCCAGTACCAATCCCATGGACGAGGACATAAAGATCCTAGCCAGAGGCTCAGCAATCTCTTCCCTTGCCTCATGGAGCAGCCTGGGGAATATTCTGTCAGGCCCCAAGGACTTAACCATCCTAATGTATTTTAACAACTCCAACACCTCCCCTCCCTTAATATCAGCATGCTCCAGAACATCAACCTCACTCATATTGTCCTCACCATACCATCAAGTTCCCTGTCATTGGTGAATACCGAAGAGAAGTATTCATTGAGGACCTCGCTCACTTCCACAGCCTCCAGGAACATCTTCCCACCTTCATCTCTAATCAGTCCTACCTTCACTCCTGTCATCCTTTTGTTCCTCACATAATTGAAGAATGCCTTGGGGTTTTCCTTCACCCTACTTGCCAAGGCCTTCTCATGCCCCCTTCTTGCTCTTCTCAGGCCCTTCTTAAGCTTTCTTGTTTCCCTATATTCCTCAATAGACCCACTTGATCCTTGCTTCCTAAACCTCATGTATGCTGCCTTCTTCCACCTGACTAGATTTTCCACCTCACTTGTCACCCATGGTTCCTGCACCCTACCATTCTTTATCTTCCTCACCGGGACAAATTTATCCCTAACGTCCTGCAAGAGATCTCTAAACATGGACCACATGTCTATAGTACATTTCCCTGCAAAAACATCATCCCAATTCACACCCACAAGTTCTAGCCTTATGACCTCATAATTTGCCGTTCCCCAATTAAAATGTTTCCTGTCCTCTCTGATTCTATCCTTTTCTATGATAATGCTAAAGGCCAGGGAGCGGTGGTCACTGTCCCCCAGATACTCACCCACTGAGAGATCTGTGACCTGACCTGGTTCATTACCTAGTACTAGATCTAGTATGGCATTCCCCCTAGTCGGCCTGTCCACATACTGTGACAGGAATCCTTCCTGGACACACTTAAACTCTGCCCCATCTAAACCCTTGAAACTAATCAGGTGCCAATCAATATTAGGGAAGTTAAAGGCACCCATGATAACAACCCTGTTATTTTTGCACCTTTCCAAAATCTGCCTCCCAATCTGCTCCTCTGTATCTCTGCTGCTACTAGGGGGCCTATAGAATACCCCCAGTAGAGTAACTGCTCCCTTCCTGTTCCTGACTTCCACCCATACTGACTCAAGGATCCTGCTACATTACCCACCCTTTCTGTAGCTGTAATAGTATCCCTAATCAGTAATGTCACCCCTCCTCCCCTTCCCCACCCCCCATCCCTTTTAAAGCACTGAAATCCAGGAATATTGAGAATCCATTCCTGCCCTGGTGCCAACCAAGTCTCTGTAATGGCCACTACATCATAATTCCATGTATGTATCCAAGCTCTCAGTTCATCACCTTTGTTCCTGATGCTTCTTGCATTGAAGTACACGCACTTTAGCCCTTCTACCTTACTACCTTTACACCCTTTATTCTGCTTCTCTTTCCTCAAAGTCTCTCTATATGTTAGATCTGGCTTTAATTCATGCACTTTTTCCACTGCTCTAGCGCTCCGGGTCCCATTCCCCTTGCAAATTAGTTAAAACCCTCCCGAACCATGTTAGCAAACCTACCTGCAAGGATATTGCTCCCCCTTGAGTTCAGGTGCAGCCCATCCAATCTGTACAGGTTCCATCTTCCCCAGGAGAGATCCCAATGATCCAAAAATCTCAAAGCCTGCCCCCTGCACCAACTCCTCAGCCATGCATTCAACTGCCATCTCCTCCAATTCTTACCATCATTGTCACACAGCACTGGCAGCAATCCTGAGAACGCCACCCTTGAGGTCCTGTTCTTCAGCCTTCTACCTAGTTCCCGAAATTCACACTTCAGGACCTCATCCCTCTTCCTGCCTATGTCATTGGTACCAATATGTATCACGACTTCTGGCTGCTTTCCCTCTGGTACCAGGATGTCGTGCACCCGGTCAGAGACATCCCGGACCCTGGCACCCGGGAGGCAACAAACCATGCGGGTGTCCTTCTCACGTCCACAAAATCTCCTGTCTGCTCCCCTGACTACAGCTCTCCTCTTCTCCGTCCCACCCTTCTGCACCACCAGGTCAGACTCAATGCTGCAGGCCCTGCCACCGTGGCACATACGTGGTCAGTCGTCCCCGCCAACAGTATTCAGGACGGTAAACTTATTATTCAGGGGAATGGCTACAGGGGTGGTCTGCACTACCTGTCTGCTCACCTTCGCTTTCCCCCCTCTGACTGTCACCCAACGACCTGCTTCCGACAGCCTAGGTGTGACTACCTCCCTGTTGCTCTCATCTATGACTGCCTCATTCTCCCTTATGAGTCGAAGGTCATCCGGCTGCTGCTCCAGATTCCTTATGTGGTCTTCCAGATCGCCCAACCATATGCACTTCTGGCAGATGTGATTCTGCAGGAGAGGGGCGTTCCCCCAACACTGTCACATCTCACATGAGAGGCACATCACCGTCTCAGGAGGCATTGTAAAGACTAACTGCGAGCAAGCTTGTCCTCCGCCTCTTCTCATCGCATTTGTTATCCCTTTCCGCACCTTGTGGGGCACGTCAGGCGGCAAACTTGATTTTTTTTTGGCATTTTTGTCTTGTTATTTACATCCTGTAATTCCTTTTCTTTTCTATTATTATGTATTGCATTGTACTGCTGCTGCATGGTCAACATGTGCCGGTGATGTTAAACCCGATTCTGAACTGTTCCTAGAGAGTTAGTTCTTTTCCCAACCATCTGTATATGACATTGTGAAAAAGCGCTGGGCTGATATTCTTAACAGTTTGCAGAACAGAATAGTGACACAATGGTATAACAGGTAGGTGTTTTGCTTCACAGCTCCAGTGGTCCAGATTTAATCCCAAAATGTGGAATCTGCTGGGCTGTACTCAAGCTTTTCTGTTGCCAGTACAGGTTTTCCTTCTGGTAACTCTAGTTTTCCCTTATCCCAATGATATCATTGACAGATCAATAAGCCACTGTGTGCAAGAAGGTGGTAGGAAGACTGGGAAGAGTGGAGTTAATAATTGACAGAGAAATAAGAGGAGGAACGTGACTGATGGGAAGGCTGAATAATGTTGGTAAACTTCATGCTGCTGTTTGTGAGATCTTGCTGCCCACACAGGTGTGCTGTTCCTACATCACAAATGTGATGACACTTCAACAGTGGCTGAGAATCTTCCACCATCCTGATGGAGTGAAAAGATATGACAGGCCAACCCTCGTTTCCTTGCTGTTAAAGTGACACCCTTAATACCAGAGTTCAAAGCAATCCCCCAGGCTCACCAAAATGCAACTTTTGTGTCTATTGTTTTCTGGTGGAGAATGAGATTGTGAATATTTATTTGCAATTAAAGTTGTACGTCTTCAACAAGAAGTGTAAAGGCAGGCAGTTCATTGGGCACTAGATGGTGCTGTCACACAGTTGCAGGGGCACTCAAAGTGTAGCAACTGTACTGCTCCACACTCTAAACACTCTGTAAGAGCATGGCAGGATAATGCTCTTCACACTCAGACTGAAACCAAGTTAAGTACAAACAGGTAATTCAACTATTTTATTTAATGTTATTATAACTAAGTCTGTGCCAAAAGACTCTGGAACCTCACCAGGCAGAGAAATTCTTCCCACGTTGTTTCACTTATTTCAATGCTTTAGGAAGCATGCAAAATGCTGAATGAATAACTTAGATGGGCTGTGAAAAATCACAAGCAATTCGGATTGCAGCTGCCGGATGAACTTCTGTAGGTCTAATACTAAAAAAAATGCAAAAATTCTGAAGTGCATGTCGTGAGATCACAATTCCAATGAACTGCATCATGTAGTGACAACCTTGTATATGACGAGTATGCAGTCCACTCTATTACAAAGCTATTATTGCCATTGGTCAAACCTACGTTCACTCCCCACTGAAGTCACAAAGGCAAATATGGCAATTAGCAAAAGGCTTATTATAAAACAAAGCAACTCAAGGAAAGAACAAGCTACCTGACCAGTACCTGTGCCAGAGTATAATAAATTCCAGTTTGTGTCTGTGTGGAAGCTGGAACAGCATTGTATTTTTGAGGATTAAGCAGAATGTGAACTGGGATCTATGTGGCATTATGGTCTTGTCGGATCTAGAAGTAGAACATGCACCCCTCTTCCTCAGGCTAGATAACAAATAGGCTAGAGTCTATCAGGCTAGATAGTGCCCTCGGTTACTCCACGTTCTCAGGACCTAGTGAGCTTGGGAACTCTGCTCATTCACCCACGAAAGCTCAACAGAATATCACCCCTGGCACATGATGGTTGGGTCAGAGAGTACATTGCCTAGGGATATCCCAGTGTCTCAGCAGCAACAGGGGTTTTTATAAGCAGAAGCTGCTGCTGTCTGGCTGAGTAAATCCTGGGCCAATAGATGGAACACACTGCTTGCAAAGTTCTCATAGTTGCATTCACAGATGTCGAGACGGCAACAGCAATGAGGGATTCTCAGTAAGGAACTACTGGGAGTTCACTTTCAATTGGTGAAAGGCTATATTTATTCTGTGAATGTGGTTTTCAGCAGAGTCTTGAACAACTATTTGAACTCTTTGAGGTTTACGGGCCATGGCTAGATTTCAGTAGTTAACTGCACACCTGGATGTTACTGGTCACTGGTGTGAAGTAATAATCTACTGACAGCCAAAATTATAGTAAAATTCACAGAACAGGTTCTTTGGCTGAGTTACTGAAGTGAGAGGTGGGGTGGTGGTGAGAGGAGAGGAGAGGAGAGGAGTTGGTGGGTGGGTTGGCGTGGAAACAGACAAAGCGTGCTGAAATCTGAGCACGCTGAAGTAAATCGATTAAGATCCAACCAAGAGCAATGATTTCACGACTGTGTGATTTGTAAAGCCTCCAACATGTCCTCCACAACCTTCAGTGAATTCTTGCTCTCCTTTTTGCCTCGACCTGCAAGCTAGAAGGACACAGAAGGATTAGTTACAGTCAGAAAAGCACTGCATTCAAGTTCACAGTACCCAAAATTCAGATCCTCCCAACCTGTCACTCTGATTACACTTCTGAAATGGCTGCTGTCACACCTTTGCAAAGGAACTACTGGGAGTTCACTTTCTCAAGCAAATGTAGAAGTGTTCCCTTGCACTGGGACACTCATCACAATACTTCCTCTGCCAAAGAACTCATTCTGTAAACGTAACTGGAATGTTGACTTCCTGCGAGTCTGACTCTTCACATCACAAAATTAAACCAGCTTTTCATTAACAGATTTCTTCCTAGGACGAATGAATGGTATAGGCGTGAAAGGGTTAATGTTATTCCTAAAGCAGTGCACCATTCACACAGGAAGGTGAGGAGGAAAACTCTGGTACTTGTGATGCCAATCATAAAACAATCCGCAGTCACTCAGAGTTGGTTTGACCAACACAGAACGGGAGTAGTGACAGAGGCTACAGGTTCACTGATTCTCATCTCTTTGCTTTAAGCACTTTCTGTCCATCACAGTGTCATCAAAATTACTTCCCAACTGCACTGATATTTTAACAACCAGTGGACCACAGGAGTGGATTTTCAATTAACTCCAGAGTTCAGCTGTTTGTCAAATGGACAGAGTGACCTATCAGGCTCCACGTTTAAATGTTATTGAGAGGGCAAAAAAAAAACCAGAGGCATTCAAATATCCCTGCTGGCTCAAAGTTCAGAAGTTTGGGAAGCTGCAAAGGGACGGGAACAGAGGAAGGGAGAAAAGTTCATTGGATTTAGCCAACAGTACTGGTTTGCTGTCAATTTCAAGGAATCTTGGCTGCACTCCTAAAACTAATCTGTTGGTATTAAGTGTCTTTGTTGACATAGATATTTGACATTTGGTGCTGACTGCTTTAGCAAATTCTTTAGCAGAAAGAGGTTAAAAAGCACTCTGTAATGCTATTTCATAATAAATACAATTCATAATAAAACAAAATAGACAGAAGTAAAATTTCAGCCTTTCTTTCTTACATTTAGCACCCAGTCTACAAAAGGTGTTTCTGTTTACACACTGGCCATGTGCCCTGGTGTGTAAGAAACATATACATTATATTAAAAATGTTCACTATTCCCAGAAACTGGTTCTGTCTGTGCTTGTGCCCTACTAAACATTTATTCAAGATGCATAGTTTTAAAAAAGATCTTTGAAATATTTGACAATTTCCTTCTGAAGAACTTTTTCTTCTTGCTCTCTAGGAGTCCAAGTATATCTGCAATCCTATAGCAAATTACATGACATTCCTCCGAAGTAACCCAGTGACTGATTCGTATCCAACCTTCCCCTATGGTTCAATACGGTGGGACAAAAACAAGCAATAAATGCTTGCTTGCTAGTCTGTTTCATAACAGACAGCGCCCAAGGTCAGGATTGAACCCAGATTACTGGAGCTGCAAGGGAGTGGCCTTACCAGCCATGTCACTGTGCTGCCTTGTAGAGATGATTGGGCCATTTCTCTGTCAATCAAGCCTGGTGCTCACAGTACTGTAAATGACTGAGACTGATTTTAGGCACAAGATCAGAGAGTCATACAGCATGGAAACAGGCCATTGAGCCCAAATATCCATGCTGATTGTGGTTCTCACTGGATGAACAGTATACAGGAGAAGCTTTTTTCTGCATCTTGATTTATGTGGCAGTGATGAACCAATACCTCTCACCTTAAAACTATGCTCTCTAGTTTTTAGTTACCATTCTCTGGGAAAAAGACTGTGTGCATTCACCCTGTCTATGCTCCTCAGCTTTATATGCTTCTATAAGATCACCCCTCATTTTCCTATCCTGCTCAACCTCTCCCTACAAATATTATAGAGCTTGATTATTTTTGGCTTATAGTTTTGGCTCAGTTTGACGGAGAGTGGATGTATTTTTACTAATGTTTGGAAAAGTTGTGTACGCTCCATGATTAAAAATATCTCAGTCCAGACATACATCATTATTCAAATTTCTGTATAACACAGACAGGTTAATATTGAAGAGAAACATGGGAATGGTTAAAATCACATTAACCTGTTGAAATTCACCATACACACAGCAGCAAACAGTACACACCAATGGTACTAGGTGCCAACTCAAAGACATTCTGAAAGCCAGTTGGCACAGGCCAAATAATTGAAAATGCAAATTCTACCTTGTACATTCATTGCCTATCTGGAGTTATAGCAGAGAAAGAAACCCAAAAACAATTTTTTCTAACTAAGGTTTTGCTTCCTCTTTCTCTAAAAATTTTAAGTCCTCTAAATATATGACTATCCTTTGTTCACTGCAATTTTCTGAAGAAATCACCTTGATTTTATTTCCTCTGCTCTTTAAACAGAGTCTTTACCATGTGACAATTACTTTGTTGTATAAACTGTTTCCTGCAAGTCACCTCATTGGCTGAAGCAGACCTGCCTATTGAAGAGAATTATCTGGTGCAGCTGGCAAAAATGGTTCAGGAAGCCAGCTGAAACTTTTATTTAGGATTTTTGAAGAATTGTTGGAAATAACTTACAACTAAAGAAAGAGCTAAAGAAAGTAGGGCACTCTTCTGTTGCAACTGAGATATGCCATTAATTTTAAGGGACTACCTGAGCCATTCAATTTCCACTCCAACCTCTCTGCACGCTACTACATCATCTCAAGGGAGACAGAATTCTCCCATGCTCCCCAGTGATAATCAGAAGACAATCTCCTCACGATGGCAGATATCTTACACACAGATATTTTACCCCAAAGAGTTCCTGGACATATGTTATTTACTAAAAGAGACTGGCCTGAAACACTGACCATTTTTCTCACTCCAGAGAAGTGGTCTGATCAGAGGAGCATACCTTCTGTTTTCAGTCTTTCTTTTTGACTTTCAGCAGCTTTGAAAATAGGATGAAGCTGTTTCGATTTGCAGAAACCCAAGTGAATGCAGAAAACCATTTAAGATAATGGGCAAAATAACCAGAGGGGCAGGCCAGAGATGCATGAGCTGCTGTTATCTGGAAAGGACTGCCTTTAAGGGCAATGGCAGAAAATTCAATAATAACTTGCAAAAGGTAGTGGATAAATACCAGAAAAAGAAACATTTGCAGGGCTGCAGGGAAAACACAGGAGATGGAGATCAACAGAAAAAACCTTCAAAGAACTGGCACAGGAACGATGGGTCAAATGGTCTCTCATGCTGAGTCCACAGCGGGAGAAGGATGATGACAAACATCTTGAAGATATAACTCTTCTTCCACAAATACAACTAATATTTTTTCCAGCAATAATTTAATATTCAATGCAGAAACATATTCTCCAGAAAATTTCATTCACTTAAAAAGTCGTTCTGTTAATAATTTTGCCTCCTTTTTAATCACTGGAAGCATCCCGGGTGTTACATCTACTTTTAAGTGATCAAATTACAGGTTGGTGTGATAGAACCTTATCTGCAGGGACAAGGGTAGGCTTGTACACTTCAGATGCACATAACTTTTATAAATACATCTTGAATGTTGAAAAATTACACCGCACATCATGACATTACCCAGGCCTAATTTGGAACAGAGCATTTTATGGCTTACAAGCTCTCGTTACACCACAGCTGCACAGTTTCCACATCCAATTTGCAACCAAAAAAGACAGATTTTTTTCTACCCTAAATAGAACTGAAATTTGACTCATTTAGAATTTATGAGCTCAAGGAGTATTATAACCATGAGCTGAAACATTTGCAAATATCACCTAAATTCCAATCTGTCCCTCATAACGTTAACCAATTCCCACATCTGTGCGCAATTCCCTGCCATACATTTCTGATATAAATTAACATAGTGGGCAAAACGCATAACTGAACTAAACTGTATGTTGAAGGACTACTCAAGAGCCTTCAGTGCAAGAACGCAGACCAACACTTCCGATGTAGTACTGAAGGTATACTGAACTGTCATAGCTTAGCCTTTCTGAAGAAACACTAAGGCCATGTGTGCTTTTGCAGGTGAGCTGTGGAGAACAGGGGAATTCCCTTTGCAGCCTTGGCTGATATTTACCCCTCAATTCACAGAGTTGGAACACAGACTGTTGATCACTTTTCTTAGTGTGATCTTGCTGTGCCAAGTCAGATGATAAAAGTTTACCACATAGGACTCTGCCAATTGATTATTCATGTTTGCAGCTACTTAGAATATTTCCATTTCCTATTCTGCAGCCTTGAAGGTCCTGGCTTCAACACTCATGAGGAATTCTGCATCAAGACCTTTTCAAGCAAGTGCTCCACTTCCCAATACTGGTGGGAAAGAAACAAACAACTCCACCTCTCCCAGTTATTTTTCCACTGATTAAGACATCTCTACCTTTCCCAGGTTACTGAGCTCTCTGCCAAGGAAAGTGGATTCTTCTTTTGCACTTTGATCATTTTATACTCCTCAATCACACATACCTCCAGTCTTCTGTGCCCGAGGGACATTCTCTCCTCTCATTGCAGCTTTTCACCCCAACAACATTCTTGTAAGTTTTCTCTGCACCTTCTCTAATTCAATTACATACATCCTCTTTGTAGGACTGTGTACAGACCAGAACTTGTTAACACACCAGTCGATCACGAATTGATTCACAGCAATTGGTGAGAACTCAGTGGTGTTGTTTCTGGGTAGTACTTGGTTGATTTTTGTCACATTTACTGAGATTCAGTGAAAAACTTGCACACTGTCTATGCAGATAATTCCAAACATAAATACATCAAGGCAGTACAAAGGGAAAAGCACTAAGAGAATGCAGAATATAGTGTTATAGTAACATGGAATGTGCAGGACAGACAAACAACAAGGCAACAGGGCCATGGCAAAGTAGGTTGTGAGGTCAAGTGTTCATCTTTTTGTATAAGAGAGTTTTACAAAAGCAGGAAAGGCTGAATATTTCCAAAGCAGTAAAGGTTAAGATTTGAACAGTTTGTAAGCTGTTTACAGCAAGTAGATACATACTCCTTTAAGGAACAAAAGTGTAGCTGAGAAGTAACCTAGCCATGGCGAGACAGAGATGTTGAGATTAGATCAAAGGCAAAGGCTCAGAATGTTGCGTAAAGAACCATGGACTATGAGAACTTCTGATTTCAGCAAAGGAGGAAATAGAACCAGAAAGTAACCAGCCAAGATAAAGAGCACAACACTTGTGTAGTACTAAAATATTTATTGGTGTTGATAGCTGACAGCTTCCCAAGGAACATGCTGTGATTGGCAAGTGTACCTTGTTCTCCAAAATTCCATGGATCCTGAAATGATTCCAACAGAACCAAAAGAAATGCAACCCAACCCATCTGAGGAAGAGAGAAAAGAGGGATACCACAGAAAGCACAAACAAAATGCTGGAGGAACTCAGCAGGCCGGGCAGCACCTATGGAAAAGAGTAAACAGTCAATTATTTACTCGTGTTTGTGAAACCACAGACAATTAAGCCTGATATCAGTGGGGAAAATTCAAGAACCTATTCTTAAGCGGGATAGAAAGAAGAAGATGGGATTGTAAAAATAAATATGAATTTATGAAAGGTAAATAATGCTTGCCAAATCTGTCTAAAGCTTTTGAGGTAGTAACTTTCAGGGGAGATAAAAGGAAAGGAGTGAATGTGAAGTGTTTGGCTCGATAGTAGAAAATAGTGGCAGTGCAGGCAGAGAAACATCGGGGGGTAAGGGAAAAGAAAGTGGAAAAGTCATTACCAGAAGGAGATATCAATGTTCTTGCCATCAGGTTGGAGGCGACCCAGGCAAAATAAGAGGTGTTGCCTCTCAACCCAAAAGAACGGCCTCATTGTGGCAGAAGAGGAGACCATGGCCCGACATGTCCGAATGGGAATGCAGATAGGAATAAAAATGGTTGGCCGCCAGGAAATTCTACTTTTGGCACATGGAACGGAGGTGCTCAACTAAACAGTCCTCCAACTTGCATCAGATCTCACCAATGTAGAGGAGGCCACATCAGGAGCACTGGATACAACAGATGGCCACAAATAAAACCACATATGAAGTGTTGCCATTCCAGGAAGGATTGCTTGGGGCCGTGAATGGAGGTGAGGGAGGAGGCGAATGGGTAGGCGTAGCATTTCTTTTGCTTGCAGGGATATTTGCAAGGAAGGAGATTGGTGGGGTGGGATGAATGAACAAGGAAATCATGGACAGAGTGATCCTTGCAGAAAACAGTGGAGGGGGTGTAGGATACTGCTGAAGATGGCAGAAGGTGTGAAGAATGACGTGATGGATGTAGAGGCTCGTGGGGTGGTAGGATAGAAGAAACTCTATCTCTGTTAAGGCAGCGAAAATAAGGGTTGAGCACAGATGTCCAGGGAATGGAGATGCGAATGAGGACAGTATCAATCTCTTCCTCCACAATGTTACTCTGGATTTCCACCATCTGCAGAATCTCGTGTTTATGAATGGACAAGCAAACAGCAGATGGAATACAAGGTGGAAAAATGAGATCATCCACAGGCAGAAGAAAAGTGGAGTACTTTTTTTAAATAGTGGGAAACTGAAAAGTGTTCAGAGAGACCTAGGTCTCGTTGTGCATGAAACATTTAAGTTATTATACAGGTACAGGAAACGATTAGAAGGCAAATGGTGTGTTGATCTTTATTGCAAGAGGGTTTGAGTGCAAAAGCACAGACGTCATTCTGCAATTATGTAGAAACCTGGTGAGATCACATCTGGAATAATACGTACAGGGCGGGTGTCACCACTTCAGGGGAATTTACATAATAAAGTGTACAGATTGATTCCTGGGCATGGAGGAGACATGGATTGCTGTGGACTGATAAATGTTTGTACACTATATTATGGGACTCAAAAACATTTGGGGTTAGTGCTGGAAAGTAGTACCGAGGTAAAAGATCAAGCTAACGGAGCTAAAAGGGGCTGAGCAGCCTATCACCTACTTCTGTTGCTCAGTTTCATACCCAAAGCAGAATCAAGGCTAAGTGTTATGAAAAACTATGACAACTCACCCTCATCTGTGCCCCTCATAACTTCATAAACTTCTATAAGGTCACCCCTATGCTATGCTCTAGGTTTAAAAAAAAAACAAGACCATCCAGATTCTTCTTATAACTCAAGCGCTACAGTCCCAGAAACATTCTCAAGAATCTTTTATGAATCCTTTCCAGCTTAAAGATTTCTGCTGCACACAATACTCCAAATGCAGTCTCATCAAAATCTTGTACAGTTGTAACAAGACTTTCCACTCCTTGTACTCGGAGCCCTGGCAATGAAGGAAAGCATTCCATTTGAAGAGTGCAGAATGGCCCTCAGCCTCTATTCAATAGGTTTAATAGGTACATTTAATGTCAGAGAAATGTATACAATATACATCTTGAAATTCTTTTTCTTCGGAAACATCCATGAAAACAGAGGAGTGCCCAAAGAATGAATGACAGTTAAAGATTAGAACTCCAAAGCCCCCCCCCCCAGCTCCTCACTCCCACACACAAGCAACAGCCAAGTAACAGTCCCCCCTCGCCCACCAGCAAGAAAGCATCAGCGGCCTGCACCAAGCACTCAAACATGCAGCAAAGCATCAATAAAGACACAGACTTGCATTACCCCAGAGTACTTGTTCACCTGGTAATTCGACATACCACAGGCTCTCTCTCTCTCTCCCCCTCTAATAAGGGAAAAAAAGGTGCCCCGTTTCAGAGCAAGAGGAGCGACGTAACAAATGACTCACTGATGTATGATGTTACAATTCTGTTGCATCGCTTTTTCCGAGCTCTGCTCCCAGAAAATCAGTCCCGGAAAGCCTCAGGTCTCTGGACACACAGCTCCCAATATTCTTTGTTCTCCTGCGATGTCTCAATCAGGGCCACTGGCTTTGAGTCAGCCTGTCTCCAGAGCCACGAAAATCCAGCACCCTGAGGTGCACTAGTCTTCCAGGCCATGTCCTTGGGATATCAAAAAGCAGCCTGAGAGCGTGTCACTAGAAATCAGAAGAATGAGGGGTGACCTCATTGAAACCTATCGAATGGTGAAAGGCCTCAATAGAGTGATCATGGAGAGGATGTTTCCTATGGTGGGAGAGTCTAAGACCAGAGGACACAGCCTCAGAATAGAGGGGCATCCTTTTATAAAGGAGATGAGGAGGAATTTCTTTAGCCAGAGAATGGTAAATCTGTGGAATTCTTTGCCACAGGCAGCAGTGGAAGCCAAGTCTTTATGTATTTTTAAGGCAGAGGTTGATAGATTCTTGATTGGTCAGGGCATGAAGGGATACAGGAAGAAGGCAGGAGATTGGGGCTGAGAGGAAAATTGGATCAGCCATGATGAAATGGCAGAGCAGACTCGAGGGGCCAGATGGCCGAATTCTGCTTCTATACCTTATGGTCTTAATCATCATCTTCACCCTGTTACTGTGTCACCATTTTAACGTAACTATATACTGTACCACTGGATCTGTTTTACAACACACTCCGGATCTTTACCATATTTGTCCTAGTTAAATTCTATTTGCTATTCCTTGGCCCACCTTCCCAGTTGATCTCGATCCTGTTGAAATTTTAGATAACCTCTTTACTGTCCACTATACATACTGCCAATTTTCATAGAAACAGAAACACAGAAAACCTACAGCACAATACAGGCCCTTCGGTCCACAAAGTTGTGCCGAACATGTCCCTACCTTAGAAATTACCAGGCTTACCCATAGTCCTCTATTTTTCTGAGCTCCGTATACCTCTCCAAAAGTGACTTAAAAGACCCTATCGTATCTGCCTCCACCACCGTTGCCAGCAGCCCATCCTATGCACTCACCACTCTCTGAGTAAAAAAATTACCCCTGACATCTCCTCTGTACCTAGTCCCCAGCACTTTAAACCTGTGTCCTCTTGTGACAACCATTTCAGCCCTGGGAAAAAGCCTCCGACTATCCACATGATCAATGCCTCTCATCATCTTATACACCTCTATCAGGTCACCTCTCATCCTCCGTTGCTCCAAGGAGAAAAGGCCGAGTTCACTCAAACTATTCTCATAAGGCATGCTCCCCAATCCAGGCAACATCCTTGTAAATCTCCTCTGCACCCTTTCTATGGCTTCCACATCCTTCCTGTAGTGAAGCGACCAGAACTGAACACAGTACTCCAAGTGGGGTCTAACCAGGGTCCTATATAGCTGCAACATTACCTCTTGGCTCCTAAATTCAATTCCATGATTGATGAAGGCCAATACACAATACGCCTTCTTAGCCACAGAGTCAACCTGTGCAGCTGCTTTCAGTGTCCTAAGGACTCGGACCCCAAGGTCTCTCTGATCCTCCACACTGCCAAGAGTCTTACCATTAATACTATATTCTGCCATCATATTTGACCTACCAAAATGAACCACTTCACACTTATCTGGGTTGAACTTCATCTGCCAGTTCTCAGCCCAGTTTTGCATACTATCAATGTCCTGCTGTAGCTTCTGACAACCCTCCACACTATCCACAACACCTCCACCCTTTGTGTCATCAGCAAACTTACTAATCCATCCCTCCACTTCCTCATCCAGGTCATTTATAAAAATCACAAAGAGTAAGGGTCCCAGAACTGATCCCTGAGGCACACCACTGGTGACTGACCTCCATGCAGAATATGAACCGTCTACAACCACTCTTTGCCTTCTGTGGGCAAGCCAGTTCTGGGTCCACAAAGCAATGTCCCCTTGGATCCCACGCCTCCTTACTTTCTCAATAAGCCTTGCATGGGGTACCTTATCAAATGCCTTGCTGAAATCCATATACTCTACATCTACTGCTCTTCCTTCATCAATGTATTTAGTCACATCCTCAAAAAATTCAATCAGGCTGGTAAGGCACGACCTGCCCTTGACAACTGCAAATTTACAAACCAATGTCATTAGTAAATTTAGCAAGCTTACTCCCAATTCTTCTAACACATCTGTTGTAAAACGTAAGTGCCTTGATACCACTCACTCATTGCAGTTTACCAGATCCATGTTACAGTCCTACAGACACTAATGCCTGGCAAATGACACCTCATCAAATGTCATTATGTTCCAGGCTGAAAAGGTAAGTGTATCTCCAGATAAACCTAGCTTGTGTAATCTTCATGTATAACTAAGAAGTGCATGAATCAATGTTTGGTGGGCTCTAAAGACAGGTTTGGGGATTTGTAATCACCTGGTTTAATTGTCTTGCTTCACTGTAAAGCTGGCGTTCCTTCATTACCTTTCTGACCTTTCTAATATGTCCACACTAGAGGCACAAAAGGCACAAACACACAAGCATACTTAAATTGGAATTGCACATTTCTATAAAAACTGAAATTTCTGGCATATTTATTTGATTGAATTACAGTCACTTTAAATGGTTGCAATTATATTTGAAAGCATATGAAAATCTGTGCATTTAATGCCATTTTAATACCAGTTTGAATGAAAGCAAAACCATGCCTCTCTTCAATCCTAATCAGATTAGCAAAAATGTAACTAGTTTCTTTTTAAAAATGAAGTAAGCATTGAAAGATTTTTCATATCATAGATCTGTAACTCCCATCTTATTATGCCTTGTATTATTGATTCCTTCCCTCTGCAAAAAAGAAACTGTGTTCTATTCCAACTCATATTAACAACAAAATTATGCTCAGTTTAATAGGAACTTTATCATTTCCCGATTGGTGTTGCAACCATTTCCAGAAATCAATTTCTGAATATGCTTCATTGCAGTCAACATTATAATACAAATTCCTGACCAGATCTGTGTTACAGACAGTCCCATGGAAGCAAAGCTCAAGTAATGGGCCATGGAGGGACATAAACACCAGCTGTTGTCCCACAGCTGAACTCCGTCCACCTCTGACCCTTGATCCCCTTACCTCGACACACGCCTGAATAGCTTGTTAAGTGCGTCTCCCTGGAGTGGGAATGGTAATCACCAGGTAGCATTGGCACTGAGGTTATAATGACCAAATCCTTTGCAGGAGTCAAACCTTTGTTGCAATCAATCAGTGTGTCGTGTCCAGCTGTGTCTTTAAGTCAAAGGAGACGATGGTTTCAAAGAAACTGAAAACTAGGGTGGGCCCAAATAGCAGAGGAACATGCCCTTTAATTTTCATTTGACAGTAGGTGTAGGCACCTTTCACAACTTGGTTCCCATAACTAGTCTGAGCGATAAAAGCTTTCAAATGAGGCTAGAAGCTGTAAAGGAGATTGCTCATTTGCTCCTTTCCCCAGCTGATAAAGAAAGTTACATTTGTGCTGAAGGAGAACAGAAGCTCTTTCTTTACTGGTCTCCATTCCCATGCAAACCAAAACAGTCCTAATCAGATGCCGGGGGAGTTCCAGTCCCTTAAGGAACAGCTTTGATGCAGCCTGCGTTTTAATTTGGCTACAGATGTCAGTTCTTGGGAACCTAGAGATAAAAATCACAGATGCTAGAATGCAACCAGGAATGCTGACCTCCAAACTGGCATTAGAAGTGAGAAGAGTTTCAGAAATTATTTGACAAGTAAAACACTCCCAGATTTCTAACATTATAGGCAGCTAATTTCCAAAAGGGTTATTATTACTTCACTGAACAGCTAAACTGACTCCAGCAGAATACTATATTGACATGTGATTAAGCAGTGTTCAAATGCATAGATTAGCACCTTTAAACTTTTGACTC
The DNA here is from genome assembly GCF_963921235.1 of Mobula hypostoma. Taxonomy (NCBI): domain Eukaryota; kingdom Metazoa; phylum Chordata; class Chondrichthyes; order Myliobatiformes; family Myliobatidae; genus Mobula; species Mobula hypostoma. The sequence continues at coordinate 138,268,323 of NC_086097.1, forward strand.
TGAGAAGAACAACCATGTACGTCTTTTACTAGGATTAATTTTTTTTACACCAGGAGTTGCTACGGTAACATGCTCTGGCAACACAAGTCAAGCAGCAGATCCGAAGTGAGGACCACAACGTGAAGTGCTTGGTGTTAGTTATGAGTCAGCTATTTGGCCTGGGTAAACCATTGCATTGATTACCATGTAGTTCCTCTAATGTTAAACAGGTAACCAGGAAAATATTACCCCTTTATAAGCAGCTATGTCTACTTGCAAACTGACCTGTGGTCTGGTAAATATGAACTGCTTAGCTATAATTTGCTTTGACCTTAAATTTAAACACCTTCTCAAAACCTAACAGTTTCAAGACACCAACAATGGGTACAATTACAATGTTTCTCTCATGGGAGGGAAACAGGACTCAAGCAACCAGGAATCTCTGATGTTTGGAATGATGCTGGGAATCACATCTGAGCCTGCAGCACTGTCTTTCCCTTCTGCACAAAGGATAAGGCAAAAAGACCTAACCACCAGATTGACTCCAGAATGAGGCAAGGGCATCCTCACCATCGACAAGGAATCAGAGAAAACCCCACACACCAACCTCGTGTGGTGCTGGGGCTGGAATACCACTAAATTATAAGGGACAATGACAATGACAATGCTGAGACAAAGCTATATCTACCAGTTCAGAACTAATAAACAGCCATCAAATAAATAATCCCATTTGTTTGAGATTTTCTTTGTCATTCTCTTCGGCAATATGGCTTGGTGTGTCCAGACTGCAGTAGGCAAAAACTTGTGATAGAACATTGAGATGTGGTGCAACTACCGAACTATTGCTGTAATGATTTACTATCATAAATTTCAACCAATATAAACACCCACAAGACCATGCAATTTATAAACCAAGATAAGCTGCAAGGTGTCAAGAAACTAGGAAATGAAGACAATACATAAAACAGACACAGACACACAAGGCTGAGCCAACAATTATAAACTGTTGCTTGTTGGTAAATTACTGTGCAATAAACGTTACAATGAAAAATAAAAACAGCTAAGTATTATGCACATACTACCTGGACCATTTTCCAAAATAATGACTGATTACCCTATCATTCTAGAGTACTGAATGAACTGAAAGTAACAGCAATTCCAACCTTGTTTTATAATATTAATAGCTTAGCAATGTAATATAGTGATATTTTACTACAGTTCACTGATTGTTATAAATAGCAGGAATTTACTTGAGGAAAGCGCAGCCTAGGTAACAAACAGCACAGAGAGTTATTTTGCATGCATAATGCTCTCCAACTCAAGATTTGCAATACCATACATGAGTCAAAGTAACTAGTATCAAATCACTCAAAAATAACTGTCTACTTTGGAAAGACGCTGCTTCAGTTGGCCCTGCAGTTTGTGAAGTAGCTGCGAATCCCTTGTTTATATACTCATTAATAAGCATCAGGTAAGAGGCCTAGTACGTTGAAGAATTCAGACTTTTGATGGAAAATCCATATATGGTGAAATTAAAGAACTAATCTGCAGTAAAAACATATGGCACCAATCTCTGGAATTCCTGTTTCTATCATTCTACTTCTCCAACCTTTAAGATGTTTCTTAAAACCCAACCCCTTGATCAAGCATTGGTTAATTGTCCTAAAGTTTTATCATGTGGCTTGTACCAAATGTTGGTTGAAAATTGAAAAGATTTCCGTACTTCATTTTAGCCACCTTCTTAAGAAAGAAACAATTTCTGAATTGGGCCACCTTTTATCTATTAGATATCTTAGTCATTTATATCCTAGATGGCTGGCCATTATAGACCCACCTCTGCTAAAATTGTGATGACTCAAGCACAAATAATAAAAATCAGGACCAAGATCATTTATGGTTAGTGGGGCATGCATTAAAAGGAAGCAAAATGCATTCAAATGTGAGCATTCCAGTAAGCTGTGCACTAAACATCAGTCTGGACCGGATGAACTGTGAGGGATAGAAAAGTCTATGCGAAGCCAGAAACTTGAGTACGTCACAGATGCCAAATGCAGAAATTCTCCTGGATGTTACAATTACTTATTAATTTCATTTTACTGTGATTATTAATCATTATAAATAAAACACAAATTTTAAAATAAAATTGGAGAATACAAGGCCATGCTATAATTTTATTAATTAAAACTTATGCCTTTTATTGAAAACAGATGTACAGCATGGTTTAGTCATCAGTTAATAGTAGAGTCCTTACAATTAAAGTATTTAACGAGTCAAATAGGATTTAATTGTCTCACCATCATTTTGAAATTATGTTTGATAATGCTCCTGTGAAGCCACAAGAGAGATCTGACTGCATTAAAAGCTTTGTAAATGCAAGTTGCTGTGTTATTACAAGCCATTTTTAGCCTATTTATTTTTCCCATACTCTAATGTTAACATTCCCAAATAACCACCTTGTCTTGCCCCTCCCCATCTCTACTGTGAATCCTCCAAAGACGCAGACATGCCTCCAATTCTGGCTTTGAGAACATCCCTGAATTTAATTCATCCACCATTGATGGATTTGCTTTCAAGTTGAGAACATTGTAAGCTCACGAATTCCTCTCTAAACATCTCCATCATTATAACCCTCTTTTCAGGTTTAATACGCCTTCCTTTTATGATCCGGTTTTGAGGATCTCCAAGTTCATAGTTACACAGACCCTTTGGCCAAACTAGTCCATGCCAACCAAGATGCCCATCTATGCTAATACTACTTGTCCACATTAGACTTGTATCCCTCTTTGCTATCCTAGCTAAGTATCTGTCCAAAAGTCTGAAACGTTTTAATTGCATCTGCCTCTACTACCTCCTCTGACAGCTCATTCCAGATAACCGCCAACTTCTATGTGGAAAAATGTACCTGCCATATCCCTTTTAAATTCTCCCCCCTCACCTCAAACCTGTGCCCTCTAGTTCCTGACTGCACTGCCCTGGGAAAAAGATTACTTCCATCCTGCCTATAGCCATCATAATTGTAGCTTTTCCTGTTTCAATGTGTGCAAGTTGAACAAAGAATTAAATTTTCCCCCAGGGTTACCAGAAATGACGAGCTTAACTGCTAGACAAAAGGAAACCAATAGTTTTGGAATCATTTGAAATCTGTATTTGTCTTTCTGGATGTAAAGCTGCTTGATGTGTTTGTTCCAGTATCTGTGCTCTTATCATTTCTATGGTTCACTGTCATCCTAATACAAGTTCATATGTCTGCCAGCAATGTTGGAGGCAGATGAAATTCTAGGTCAAAAGTTGGTTGTCTTCTAAATCAGAGAGAAGAGTTAGATGATACAACAAAATTAAATATATTCTTTTCTAACTGTTAGCAGACACACTGTGAATTTTGTTTCCATCTCTCACTTCCAGCATTTCTAAACATTTTACATTCAATTTTAATGGATTACTTTGAATATAACTTCAGAAAACTAAAATAAAATAAAAAGTATCGAGAACAAGCATACCCTGAAGAAGGGTCTCAGCCAAAAACATCAACTGTTTACTCTTTTCCGTAGATGCTGTCTGACCTGCTGAGTTCATCCAGCAATTTGTGTGTGTTGCTATAGAACAAGTAGCCAGATAAAGAGGTTGATGCAAGTACAATGGCAACAGTTAAAAAATCACTTGGAGAGGAAAGGATATGGGGAAAATGGGACAAGCTTAGATGATTGTCGTGGACAAGTTGGATGGAAAGATTTGTTTCCATGTTGTTTTACACTATGACTCTAAGTCACTTGTAACATTATTTTTTGATTAATACACTATTGTCAAATGAAAAAAATGATACAGCTTAAAATCATGGTAATATCTGTTGAACTCTATCATGGAAACAGTGGCATATTTTAGGTTTAAGAAACACCCCATCCTGATTTGAATATGAATGAAGCTACATAAAACAAAAGAAAATTTGCTAAATATTTTAAGGGAGAGAAACAATCTACAGACCCAATGGATTGGACTGCTTCCACGTGTACTGTAAATTTACATTACTAAGCAAATGGAAACACACTGAAGACACATGCACTGATGAACAGGTGGTAATGTACACGGTCTGTACACTGGAGCTCATGGGTCCAACAACATGTGCAGTGCTTAGATTAGATCAGTCCTGTCTAGCACTCTTTAAATAAATGTGCTAATGCTAAATGACAGCCCTATCACCACACTCAAATCCTTGCTGAATGTTTCCCAGATTTATGTAAATATTAGGCAGATATTTTACCCTCAGCCTGAGTGCAGCCTTGTACAGAAATTTAAAGAAACAAACCATGCCATCCTTTCTAAGTAGTAGGATTACCAGCTCCCATATGGTTTGTGTCAAGATCTATCCCCTTGAGTTTCTGCACACAAGGTCCAATTTCTGGTCCAGGGCCAAGTTCAATGATCTCAACGCACGAACAGTGAAAGCTTCATCATGGAGTTTAGTAAATCTATCAGAGATATGAACCCAAAGTGGCTGCTGTTAGAATTATACCTCAGACAATTCTAGGAACAGAAAGACAAATATGGGAATATTGGAAACACTCAGTACAGGCAGAATCAGTTGACAGAAAGAAGGGTAGACTAACATGTGTCAGAGTCAAATAGTCATCACTTCCAGATGTTAAACCTGCCTTCATCCCTCCAAGGTGAGGATCAGACTTGGGTGTTGTTCCCATAGTCAAAGACTTCAGCAGCCCCAGGTCTCACACTGGGAAATGGTGTGTGTCTGATGACTGTAAGAGGCAATAACGACAAGCAGAATTACATGGACTCACAGCACATGAAGTGGGCATTCATTTAAAAGAGCTCATTGCTTTACATGCCACTCACTTCATATCATCCTATCAGCACCACCTTTCTTTTCTTCCTCATTTACTGATCCAGTTCTCCATTAGACACATTTCTGCTATTCACCTCAACTAATCTCCAAGGTGTTCTGCCCACTTTCTGAGTAAAGAGATTTCTCTTAAGCTCAGTGCTGTTTAGCTTGTATATATGGCTCTTAGGACATATTTTGGAGTTATGGAATATAGCAAATATTAATTTCAACAGCAATCAGCCTTCAAATCTGAATGGGGATTGCAGATTGAACTTAAAATGCAGCTCAAAACAAAGGTGTTCTTGGAGCTACAGATTGGGGTCAATTGCAAACCAGGAAACCCTCACTGACCTGTAATGTCTGCATATGCATAAATGCAGCTCACAGCTAGCAGTGATTAACATTTAATTTAGGGTGTCTTGAGTGTTGGTGTGAAGATCTAGGTATTTTAAAGGAAACAGTATGAATGCATTGTAACTATAGAACTGTCCTGCTGTTACCTTTGATCTTTAGCATATAAAATGTGATGTAATGTTGGGTCACGGAGTCTCTACTGAGAATGTCTCCAATGATACATACTTGTGCTGAATAAAGAATTCTGTATCACCCATTTCAACGTCCCTTCGGTGACTTCAACCACAGTTACAATGGCCCTCAAATTTGGGCTTCTTAATGTGGAATGATCTTCTGTATTACTATTACATGACTTCTGAATTTTAAAGATCTCCATTAGCTCATCCTCAGACTCCTCCATTCTTGAGAAAACAAGGTTCCAGTCATTCCTGACAGTTCTAAGTAATAGGATAGAACAAAGTATGGGCTTGATGACACAGTAAATACCAGCCAAGGTAAAAAAAACACACAGGTATGGAATCCTCGGCATTATTAAGTTCAGTCACTATGAATTAGCATTATATTGGAATATATCTGCACAACGCTGAGTTCCTTTAGAAGTTTGTTTCTTTCTTTAGATTCCAGCATCTCCAGTCTCATGTCCTGAATTTCCTTCCCAGATCCAAGAGCATTTAGAATGCATTTCTACTTACAGGAATGACCAAAAATCCCGAAGCTGCTTCGGGAGCAATCAAATGTTGGAAGGCCTTGGGAGAGACAGAACCTTTGGGATTTGATTAGATAGTGCCAAGTTACCCTACTATCTACATTTGACATGCTCTTTGAGTGTCAAAATTCTGGAGACATTTGTTATATTCAGGATTAATCCACTGAATCCAGGCATTGTTTCACTTTCTCATTGAACATGTAGCCTGTTCCAATACTTCTTAAAGGATTACTCTTAGCACCTTCCATGAAACCTCCCAGTTTTAGTCCTGAATGCAGTAAAATGAAGGTTTGTCCACATACATCTGTTTGCCTTGGCACTTCTATGCACACCAACACCTCAAAAAAGCTTCAATGTTTATCCATAGCCATGCTCTAGGCACACTGATCTCTTCCGTGCAGCGGTCCTCAGAGAGCACTGGTTCAATCTCTGGAATTTTCTCTCCGCTCTGAATTCAGCAAAGTGACCCACTCTAGAAATTTGACACATGACAGTTTTTAAGAAGTTGATCAAAAGTCCTCCAATGAAATTGAGGAAAGTCCATTAGCAGTGCACCTGTCTTGTTTCTTTAAAAAAGCCCAGTAATTTGTTATAAAATATTGCCCCAGGAAAAATGGATTGTTAGCCTGACCTGAAGAATCTGATGATTTAAAGAATTAGTTTCGAATATTATGATTCCCTAATGCATTTCCTCAGAAAAAGCAATACTAAGGATATAAAAGGCATGACCACTTCAACTAAATAGTTGTTCACCAGGTCATACAGATGCGGGAAAGAGCAGTAAAGCAACATCTCGTTGACTCAAATACAACTCATTTGAAAACATTTATTCTCCTCTGAGCTACTGCCACTTGTATACATTCATACTTTATAGCATGCCTCTGATGTGATTTATTGTTATGAGCATGAAGTTAATTTAACACAGTATCAGTAATAATAAAGTCCTTATGTTGATATAACTGATTGGTTTATGATAAATTTAATTATTATGATTATACAATGGTTGACAAAGGCTCTGTTAAGCTCAGCCAGCATATTATAAATGATGTAATTTCACTGCGGCAGCACTCTGGCAGACTCAAAATTCTTTCTCATGTTCAAACTGGAATGTGGAGAAGAGAAATCTCTGCTTTGGTCAAGTAGCTGGCTTGTGGTTAAACTGCTTTACATCCTCACAAATCACTATATCATAATTCATCTCATCAGCATTGCATTAAGTTAAACATAATACCAGTTCTTCATCTCTGAGCTCCCCGAAAACGGTGAAAAGGGATCAAATGTTAACATAATGCCCTCGAAGAACAAAAAAAAACTGTAGTATCAGATTCAGAAATAAATCAGAGTGATAAAAAGTGATCTTGTCAAGTACAGATTGTGCAAGTACTATGATCCAAGCCGGTCCATACCTGCGGCATTCTGGAATGACCAGGTGGAGCACATATGCAATGGTCGCTTTTGAAACCATCTTTCTCAATGCTGTAAATGGAGAAAGTCAAACTGTAGAAATCCATTGGAAACACTGCCCCCATAATTATTTCAGTACAACCGGACAAGGTGAAATAGTCAGAAGCAATTATATTTTGAGCTCTCTTGTGGTTTTTGGCATGAGAGAGTTTTGCGGAGACAAAAGGTTTGTAATTTTCTTGAAGGATTTCGGGTTCCTTGCATCACTCTGATTACAATGAACATCTGTAATAGCAATTAGTCTGTACTGCTGCCAAAGTCAATTCAACTTCAAAACAAACTAACAACCACAAAAGATAGATCCAATTTAACTTCACGTGTATGCAGTCCTTCTGCTTGTTATAGAAAATTAATTCATAACATTGTAAACTAGCACCAAAAGACCCCAATAAATGTGCACCTACAAATACTGTACTAATTTAATACGTAAACATCCCAAATGTTATTGCTCTCACCAGGAGCAATGCATTCAGCTGCCAAAATCATAGATTACTTGGCATGGAAACAGGTCCTTCAGACAACTCATCCATGTTGAGCAGGGTGCCTTTCTGAGCTGTTTGCGTACATTTGGTCTAACTCCATCCAAACCTTTCCATGAACCTGGACAAATGCATTTTAAACACTGTAATCGTATCTGCCTCCACCAGCTTCTCTGGCAGCTCATTTCACATATCCAACACCCTCTGTGTGAGATAATGCCACTCATGCTCTCTTTGAATCTTTTTTTCTTATGAAACCTATGCCCTTTCGTTTTAGACTCCCTTACTTCTCTGCTGAATCCCGCCACTCCTCCACACTCACTTGCTCCTGGAACCAATCTGGTAAATCTACTCTGCACCTGACATCCATGTTAAAATGCAATGCCCCTAAACAAGGAACAGTTCTCAAGCTGAGATCAAATTACAATCTGTCAATAATTGTTATAAAAATATTCAAAGATACCTATAAAAAGTATTCACCCTCCCTTGGAAGTTTTCATGTTTTACTGTTTTACAATATTGAACCACAATAGATTTAATTTGGCTTTTTTGACACTAATCAACAGAAAAAGGTTCTTTTATGTCAAAGTGAAAACAGATCTCTACTAAGTGGTCTAAATTAATTACAAATATAAAACACAAAATAGTTGATTGCATAAATATTCACCCCCTTTTCATATGACATGCCACATCATCTCTGGTGCAACCAATTGGTTTTAGAAGTCACGTAATTGGTTAAATGGAGATCACCTGCAGCAGTCAAGGTGTTTCAATTTATTGTAGTAAAAATACACCTGTATCTGGAAGGTCCAACTGCTGGTGAGTCAGTATCCTGACAAAATCTACACCATGAAGACAAAAGAACACTCCTAGCAACTCCACAAAAAGATTATTGAAAAGCACAAGTCAGAAGATAGATACAAGAAAATTTCCAAGTCACTGAATATCCCTTGGAGAACAGTTAAGTCAATCATCAAGAAATAGAAACAATATGGTGCTGCTATAAATCTGCCTAGAGAAGGCCGTGCACAAAAACTGAGTGACTGTGCAGGAAGGGGACTAGTGAGGAAGGCCACCAAGAGACCTATAACAACTCTGGAGGAGTTACAAGCTTTAGAGTGACAAAGAGAAAGCCACTGTTGGGAAAAAAAACTCTCATGAAATCTCAGCTAGAGTTTGCCAGAAGGCATATGGGAGACTCTGAAGTCAGCTGGAAGAATTATTACCTATGGTCTGATAAAACCAAAATTGAGCTTTTTGGCCATCAGACTAAATGCTACACCGCACATCATCAAAAACACACCATCCTTACCATGAAGCATGGTGATGGCTGCATCATGCTGTGGGGATGCTTCACTGCAGCAAGCCCTGGAAGGCTTGTGAAGGTAGAGGGTAAAATGAATGCAGCAAAATGCAAGGAAATCCTGGAGGAAAACCTGATGTAGTCTGCAGGAGAACTATGACTTGGGAGAAGATTTGCTTTCCAATGAGACAATGATCCCAAGCATAAAGCCAAAGCTACACAGGAATGGCTTTAAAAACAACAGTCCTGGAGTGGCCAGGTCAGAGTCCAGACCTCAATTTAATTGAGAATTTGTGGCTGGGCTTGAAAAGGGCTGTACACTCATGATCCCCACATGCAATCTGAAAGAGCTTAAGCAGTTTTGTAAAGAAGAATGGGGAAAAATTGCAGCTTCCAGACGTGCAAAGCTGATAAGAGACCTATCCACACAGACTCAAGGCTGTAATCACTGCCAAAGGTGCAGCTACTAAATACTGATGTAACGAAGGGTGAATACTTGTGCAACCAATTATTTTGTGTTTTAAATTTGTAATTAATTTAGATTACTTTTCAGTGATCTGTTTTTACTTTGACACAAAGTAAAGATCTTTTCTGTTGATCAGTGTCAAAAAAGCCAGTGTGACTCTGTGTTGTAAAACAATAAAACGTGAAAACTTCCAAGGGGGTTGGATACTTTTTATAGACACTGTATATATATTTTATTGAACTCCTGGCTCTGTGAAATACCAAAGGATTGCAGTTGTAGCAAGTTAAATGAGAGGCTATGTAGTATGCACACAGATCAAAAGTAGAGAAGTGTGAAAATTGATATTGCTAGATTTGGCAAGTCACATCAGACATGTGCAGTAAGAGGCCCAGAGAGTTTTATGTCCCATGTACCCATTGCAACTAAAGCTTGATTTGCATTGAGGGACTAGAGAGCCATGAAACTTGTTTGATCTTACTGAAGGTCATCCCGAGAGAAAATGTTTGCATACTGTTCTGTGACCGGTAGATTCAAGATTCAAATTTATTTGTCACAAGTAGATCAAAGCATAGTGAAATGTGATGTTTGTGTTAACAACCAACACACCTGAGGATATCTGGGAGGCAACCCACAAAGTCCCCAAAGCCTCCACACCCTTACTGCAGTGGGGTGACTAATTGCACACAATATTTCAAACCAAAGTTTTATGAAGCTACAAATTGACTTCCAAACCTTTACACTCAAAGCTCCAATCAACTGTCCTTTACTGCTCTAGCTACTTCTGTTGCCACTTTCAGGGAGCCATTTCTCTATCAAAATCTTCTGCTGATCTTTATCCTGCTGCATACTGAGACAAATCCACGATATTTTTTGGGTAACCTGGAAATTTATCAGTCTACCTGCATTTTCATCCAGATCATTTACATACACTCAGTGACCACTTTATTATATACACCACTCGTTACTGCAAATATCTAATCAGTCAATCATGTGGCAGCAACTCAATGCATAAAAACATGCAGACATGGTCAAGGGGTTAGGTTGTTGTCAGATCAAACATCAAAATGGGCAAGAAATATGATCTAAGTGACTTTGAGCATGGAATGATTGTTGGTGCCAGACGGGGTGGTTTAAATATCTCAAAAACTGCTGATCTCCTGGGATTTTCAGGCAGAACAGTCTCTAGACTTTATAGGGAATGGTGTGAAAAACAAAAAAAAACATCCAGTGAGCAGCAGTTCTGTGGACGAAAATGCCTTGTTAATGAGAAAGGCCAAAGAATGGACAGACTGGATCAAGCTGACAGAAAGTCGACAGTAACTCAAATAACCACAGGTTACAACACATCAAACCTTTAAGTGGATAGGGTACTACAGCAGAGATCACACGGGGTTCCATTCCTGCACCTAATAAAGTGGCCACAGAGGGTGTATCACAAACAACAGGCTTCAATACTGATCCCTCTGGAACACTATTGGTCACAGACCTCCTCAATCACTATCCTGCCTTCTATGATAAAACCAATTTTGTATCTTACTTACCAACTCACCATGGATCCCACATGACAACAACCATGAGGTGCCTTGTCAAATCCTTTACTAAAGTCCATGTAGACTACATCCACTGCCTCAATCATCTTCATCACTTGCTCAAAAACACTCAAATCAAATTTGTGAGATGTAACCTCCCCTGTAAGAAGCAATGCTGACTTGCGCTAGTAAGCTTACTCTATTACCAATGTGAGTATATCCTGTCTCGCAGAATCTTCTCCAGTAATTTCTCTATGCCTGATATAAGGTTCACCAGTGTACAATTACCTAGCTTGTCCCTGTTACCCTTCCTAACAAGGGAATAATACTGACTGTTCTGTGGCTAAAGAAGATGCATAGATCTCTGTCAAGACCCAGCAATCTTCTGCCTTGCCTCCCTCAGTATCTTGGGATAGATTCCATCAGGATGAGGAAGAGCACACTGCATTAACATTGTGCCTGGGGGGAAAGGAGAAGACAATGAGATGCAAGAGCACCTATGAGGTTAGCGTAGGTGAGTGCTTTAGCACCATGATCAACGTGACAGTGCACCCTGACACCTTCCTGATCATCGCATGGGACTATGACCAGGCCAGCTTAAAATCTTCTCTGACAAACTACTATCAATGTGGCACCTGTGGAAACAGAGGTGCCAACACATTCAATCATCGGTACATCACTGCTTACTGTGCCAACCACACTTTGGTAAGTCCAATCACCTGCTGTATTTCCACTCCAGGTAAAACAGACAGAGACTGAAGACCACAGCACCAGTGGTGAGCACCATGAAGGTATGGTCAAGGGAGAGAAGAAGAGTGCTTCAGGGACTGTGGTTAAACGATGGACTGGATCATATTCCGAGATTCATCTTTGGATCTGAATTAATAAGCCAGGGCCGTCACAGTCTTCAAGACCTGCAAGGATGAGTGTATGCCATCAACTACCTACCAAGTTTTCCCAAATTAGAAGCCTTGGATGAACCAGGAAGTTCATAATCTGCTGAGGGCTAGATCTGTGGCGCTCAAGACCAGCGATCCAGGATCCTACAAGAAGTCAAGGTATGATCTACGGAAGCACATTGAAAGAGCGAAGAGGCAATTCCGTGTGAAATTTGAGGCGCTAGTGGATGCACGACAGCTGTGGCGGGGTTGCATGTCATTGCTCCTTATAACATGAAACCTAACAGCATAAACAGCGCTGATGCTTCACTCCTTGATTATGCTCAGTGCCTCTTAAATGTGATTTTAAAAGGAGAGTAACATGGCAGCTGTGTGAACCCCCACAGCATCTGGTGACACAGTGATCTCTATCTCAAAGGCCGATGTCAGAAAACCCTCCCAAAGTATAAGGCCCCGACAGTGAACCTGCTGGTCAATTACTGAAAATCTTTACCGACCAGCTGGCTGGAGTGTTCAAAGTCATCTTCAACCTCTCACAGTTGCATTCTGAGGTTCCCTAGTGCTTCAGAAGGGAAGCAATCATACCAGTGCCCAAAAGAGAAGCGCGAGTTGCCACTGTAATGACGTGCTTCAAGGGGTCGAATTAACTCCTGCCTGAGCAAGGACCTGGACCCGCTGTATTTTACCACTGCAATAAGCTTACAGCAGATGCAATCTCACTGACTCTCCACTCTGCTTTGGAGCACCTAGACAATAGCAAAGCATATATCAAGCTGCTATTAATTGTCTACAGCTTAGCATTCAATACCATCATCCCCTCAGAATTAATTTCAACCATCGGAATCTAGGCTTTTGTACCTCCTAATGCAAATGTATCTTTGACTTCCTCATCAGGAGAACACAGTCAGTATGGATTGATAACATCTCCTCACTGACAATCAAAACAGGTGCATCTAAAGAATGTATGCTTAGCCCACTGCTCTACTCCCACTATACTCATGACTATATAGCTAAATACAGATCAAACACCATTTCTAATTTCACAGATGACACCGCTAATGTTGGTAAAATCTCAGGTGGTGACAAGGAGGTATTCAGGAGAGAGACAGATTAGCTGGGTGAATGGTGTTGCAACAACAACTTCATGCTCAATGTCAACAAGAGCAAAAAATTGATTGGAATTGCAGGAAGGGGCAATTGGAAGTACATGCACCAGTCCTCAAAGAGGGATTAGTGATTGTAAGGGTGAGCAGCTTTAAGTTCCTAGCTGTCAAAATCTTTGATGATCTGATGTGCAATGTAATCATGAGGAAGGCATGCCAGTGGCTCTAGTTCAATTGGAGTTTGAGGAGAGTTGATACATTATCAAATACTCTTGCAAACTTCTATAATTGGATTGGTTGCATCACAGCCTAGTATAGAGCCTCCGATGCACAGGTTTGCAGAATACTGCAGCCTGTTCCATCATGGGCATATTATTCCTCACCAATGAGGATATCTAAAAGAGGTGGTGTCTCAAGAAGGCAGCATCTATTATTAAGGAACTTAACACCAAGGACATGCCCTCTTCTGAGGGAGGGGATACCGGAGCCTGAAGAACCACACTCAATAATTCGGGAACAACTTCTTCCCTTCCATGATCAGATTTCTGAACAGTCCATGAACCATGAAGATTACCTCATTATTCTGTTTATATGTGTAGTGTATTTAATATTTCAGTAATATTTGAGTAATATTGTAAATATATTATTTGATTAAGCATCCTTTGTTGTTTATATAATTCATTACAGGTTTTACATACGAATGAAGTACAAGTAGTGTTGCGTGAACCTGAAGCAGGAACACTTAGAACAGAATCCAAAACCATCCTTGATTGCAGAACCCTTTAGGTTTCATAAGTGGAATCAAAAATAAGCAGATTCCATTTCAGCATATGCAGATAAATTGAAGAAATTGTCTGAGCATTTCTCTGACATTAAATGTACCTATTGTCTTTTCAGTGATGGGATTAATGATGCACTGAGAGATTGCTTAGTGTGTGAAATCTTACAAGAAAGCATTCAAAAACGGCTCCTAACTGAAGCACAACTTACATTTAAAAGAACAGTTGAAATCACTGCATCAATGGAAACAGTAGCCAGGGACACAATTGAGTTGCACTCAGGAATTGAAGTGTAAACAAAATTCAAAATATTTGGTAAAAATAACCCAGGCAAATGAAGGCTTTTATTAGAACTGCTATTCTCTGGTATACTTGAAACACACAGGGACAATCAGTTCTGAAAGTAAAACTGAGTATTTAGTAGTTAAGTGATAAGTCTATGAAGCTTTCCTATGAAACAGCCCTTCACGAATGATAAAAGACTGAACCAAAAAGTTTTGGGGTTTGTAAATAATATTATGAAATGCATGTGAACAAAACAAAGGGAAAAATGAAACAAAAGTACATGGCAAGGCAAATGCACTCATCAATGAACCTTTGGAAGATCAGCCTGGCCTTGGAACCCACCTTTGAACTCTGCAAAGTCATTTCAATATGTAAATACTTCACTTGCCACTTCTAAAGGGCTTACTAGTGGGCCAATTCATCTACCAAGCATGCAGAACCTCAAGCTTTCTACAATTCTGTAATCAACACACGGTCCAACGATAGTCAACCCACACACTGTCAGAACCCTGGACTGCTAATTTCCTACTAGTACTTCTGCATTCCATTTTGGAGACCTTAAGAATATGCAAACCTCCTTCTTAGCATTTTACAAGAGTGGAATGCCTCAACAGCTCCTAATAAGATTCTCAGAGACACTAGGTAAACCAAAGACAAAGTTGTATTCTATTTCAAATGATCAGCCATCTAGCAGTGAACTTTTGCATAGCACACCATGTCCAATGTTTTAAATTCTGACTACCTGATTTGTCTCCATCCCAACTAAGGTCCAAGTGAGCTTTAAAGTGGAAAAGCCATTTGCATTCTTACTCACCTGGTAAGCCTTGTTGATCTGCATTGCTGCCCAAGCAGCATACCTCAAGTTGTCCTTTTTGATTTTAGCATTTGCTTTAGGATTAGATGCAATGTGACTTGCAGACTACAAGGGAAAATTAAAAAACTGTTTCAGCTTCTTCCTGCATTAGTTGCATATTCTGCAAAGGAAATTACATTTAGCTATATCACTGGTCTGACCACCAGTGGCAGCACCCAGTTCTTTGCACTATAATTTCAGGAAGATGTCAAGACTTTGGAAGGGGTCCAGAAAAGATTTGCAATAGTAGTCCAGGAATGAGGGACTTTAATTCTGTAGATAGGCTGAAGAAGCTGTGATTGTTCTCCTTGAATAAGAAAGATTGTAAGACAATCAGATATTTAAAATCAAAGGTACAAAAAAAGAAAGTGGACTGGTGTGGGGGTCAGGAACTTGAAGACGTGGAATGGAGGTAACTAGCAGCACAACCAATGACAGCATGAAGAAAAATGGTTTTAATGGTCTGGAATGCATAGCCGGGGTGCAGTGGATGCAGATACAATTGATGCAGTCAGCAAGAGGTGGAAGAACTTGAAGATCTGAGGGGAGAGAGTAAGAAATGCTCTTATATTGTACACGTAAGAATTTGACAAGTAAATGGCCTCTTTCCCAGCTTGAACCATACTGTGGTAACCCATAATTATGAGTCAAGAGTGCACTTTGGTGCATTATGAATAGCTCCATGTATATATTGCCATAGCGCAACTGGACCTTCCACTGCCCAGACCACAGAAATAACACAAACTGGTAAAAGCAGGAACTTAGTTCACTCAAAGACCATGAATCAAGATATATTTCAAAGTCTCCTAACATGAGCTAGTTGTTAACCACAAGAGATTCTACAGATGCTGGAAACCTTGAGCAACACTCAAACATGCAGGAGGAACTCGGTGGGTTAGCCAGCATCTATGGAGAGAATAAACAATGTTTCGGGCCAAGTCCCTTCACTAAGACTGGAAAGGAAGGGGGCAGGATTCAGAATACAATGTTGGAGGAGGGAATGGGGCACAAGCTGGCAGGTAATTGGTGAGACTAGGTGAGCATAAAGGTGTGTGGGTATGGTGGGGGAATGAAATAAGAAGCTGGGAAGGGATAGGTGGAAAAGGTAAAGGGCTGAAGAAGGAATCTAATAGGAGAGGACAGTAAATCATAGAAGAAAGGGAAGGAAAGTGGAACTGGAGAAAGGTGATGGGCAGGTGAAGAGAAGAGGAGGGGTGAGGGCAACCCAGAAATTAGAGGAATTTATGTACATGCCATCAGGTTGAAAGCTATCCAAAAAGAATATGAGTGTTGTTCCTCCAACCTGAGTATGAACTCATGAAGGAAGCGCAGGAGGGCATGGACAATCATGTCAAAATGGGAATGGGAAGTTCAATTGAAAGGGAAGATTTAAGTGTAGTGTTCAAATGTGAAGCATTTTGATTTAGAAGATGGGAATTAACCGTTTCCACTGGTGACACATCAGTCACCAGATGGCACAGCTTCAGCTGCATTTGCTTAACACTGCAAGCTGTGATCTGGCATGTGCTACCTGCAGGGATAATGGAAGCAGTTCCAACAGGAACTTCCACAAGATAAATGGATGAAGAGGAAAAGTTGGACGGCTTTGGGGAAGAACAGGACGAATCAGATCTCTAGGTAGGATGGATAGAGACTTCTGTGCTGTATATTGAAGATATTGTTACAAATGAAAAACAACCTAATTTTTTAAGACATTATATGACTTCAGCTGTGATGATTCCCTTAATGAGCTTCAACTTACCATGTACAGCCCAAATAAGGCCCGCATGTTTCTGTTGTTTAGTTTCAGTGCTTGGGAAAAGTATTTGCGAGAGATTTCCAGGTTTTCAAATCCACCTTGAGTGTATTTCACCTGCAGAAAATGGAAATTTATAACAAGGAGCGCAGAGTGGGATTTCAATCAATACAGTGTAAAACCACACACTGTGCAATCAGACTGAAACTAGTTCCTAATCATCAACTCAATGTCTTCTAAAGCATGTACTAAAAAAAAGTGTTGGGATTTCATAGACTCAGCATTACACAGGGCATTGGCCAATGCTAGATACAGTAATAATACTCCTCTCAATCCCCTATCTCATCTCTGTTCTTTCAATGCTTTCTCTCCCATGTGGTTAGCTTGTCCTAAACTACGGCTGGTTTAATGTCTCACCTTCAGTCTGGGGCTGAAATACCATGCTAGGACTTCTCCGTTACTTGTACTGGTGATTCCCCAATCAGAAAAGTAAAGCATCATACTGATAGCACTTTATTTTACTATTTTTGTGTACCTAGACACAGCAACAAGCATTTTCTTCCTTGTCTACTTGTTCTTTGGCAAATGTGTACTGAAGGCGTAACCTTACATAGGCATTGTTTGTCACACAACAGTTTCACATGTAGATTGTGGATATCCAAATTAATCCCATTAAAAATAGCACACAAACAACTCCCCTGCCCCAAGTCCCAGAAGATTTTAGCTGTGTTCTCTACTTCTTAAGGGCCATAATTGGAGGTGAGCATCAGATCAAACATGGGTATTTTCGTTCTGTGAAAATCGAAGATTACTACAAGCTGCATACAGGAGTGCATTCAATCCTTCTAAACTCAACAGTTATTCTCTCTCTAATACACATCACCACAAACACAAGTGCACTGAGAGGCTAGGGTATTGGTTGTCCCCACACATGAGAAAGAATGCCAAGGACTGAAGATTTACCAGAAAGATTCCAAAGACAAGGTTAGACTGAAGCTCTGAGCATTTTTCTCCTTGAGGAACACAAGGTTGAAAATACATGATAGAGATGCAGAACATTACAATGAAATGGGAGAAAATATATAATTTAATGATAGATCAAATTTTTAATAACCTGCAGATGCTGCAAATCTGAAATAAAAACAGTGGTGGAAACATTGAACAGATTAGGCAGTGTCCTTTGAAGAGAAACAATGTTAAAGTTTCCGGTGGATGCCCTTTCATCAGAACTAGGAAAACAAAAAAAAAATGCAAGCATGTTTTAAGTTGCAGACTGGGGAGAAACAGAACAAACGAATGGCTAAGGGTACATCCACACTACGCCGGATAATTTTGAAAACGAAGCTTTTTCTCTTCGTTTTGACTTTCTGGCCACATTGAAACGGCGTTTTCATCCCCCGAAAACGGAGATTTTCAGAAACGATCTCCAGAGTGAATAAATCTGAAAGCGCCTAATATCCATTGTAGTGTGTACGGGGTAACCGGAGAGATTTAAAAATGCTGTCATGACAACACCACAACAACAATGCTTTTTCTGCTTCTGCTTGGTACTACGCAAGCTGTTATAATGCACAGTCGGTGTGAATGGCGTGAGAGTTAAATTGTAAAGTGAGTTTTTTTGACTATTTTAAAACGCTGTCATGATGTGCCGGAACAGATAGCCGCAGCGTGGCATTTCGTTGTTTTCTTGAATGCAACCACCTAACAATTTCAGAACAGACGGCAACGAGACTGAAGCCAGAAGGGTTAGAAATGTACTCACCAAATACTTTGACCCATAGCTTACTGAATAAATACGTACACTCACTTTGCCCTATTTTCTGTCCTTGCTTGTATGAAGATGGTTCACCTACTTATGCAAGTACTTCTCTGACAATAGATGTGTATCACCCTAATGTAACATTGTATGGAAATACAAGATAACACTGATGCAGACGTTTTATACATTTAACAAGGTGCTTAATTAATGCAACAGAGTTAGTCAGTTTTTCAATGTTCGTCGTCAGCTGGGTCATACTGTCCGTGAACTCCCTGTCGGTTGCCTCCATACGCTCCAGTATGTTTTTTTTTAGTTTTAAGTCCTCCTGCGCGAGAGCCAAGAGCAAGTCCTTTTAAGTTTTTCTACTCTGTAACTGGACGAACGCCCACCATGTATACCGTTTCCCCTTCTCTTGTTTTCTGTATGTCCTGCACATGCCCAGTAGGAGGAGATTCGCCCAACTATCCATCTAATGTGGACGGAGATATTTTGAAAAACGCTTAGTGTGGACGCCTGTCGTTTTTACTCGAAACCAGCGTTTTCAAAATTATCCGGCGTAGTGTGGATGTAGTCTAAGATAGGCAGGAGATATTGTAGCTGGTGCCATCTGAGAGGGGGTGATGACTACTTGTTAATTGCAACTGATTTGTTGATAGGAAATGTAGAGGGAGTGCGAGAAAAACAAGGGTGCATCTGCCCTCTCCAACCCAGAGATTAACACATTCTGAGAAGTGAATTCAGTGTACTAAACTGAAAGAAGTGCAAATGAACCGTCGCTTCACCTGGAAGGAATGTTTGGCTTCCAGGATGTGAGTACAATTGAGATAAAAGCATAGGTGCATCTCCCATGATTACATGTAATAATGCCACGAGTAGAGATAAGGGGATTGGTAGAAATTGGGGTTAACATATGAATTTTAACGGGCAAAAGACACAGCACCTGTGAAGATGGTGAAGAAAGAATATTAATTTTCATTCAGTGCTTGGTTTATTCAAAAATTCACAGCATGACCTGGAAGTTACAAGTGTGGTACAAATTCAATCAAAGCTTTCACGGGGAAACTTGATAACTACGAGGAAATATGATTAACCAATTTTCGGGAGAAACTTATCTGGATGAGTTAAATAAATACTGTAACAGAACTGAAGTTGAATAATCTGTCACCCTACAGCCTTCTCACAATCTATAAGACAGTTCAGGAACCTGACTGAACAGTCTTGCCTGAATGAATGCAGCTCCAACAACACTCAAGAAGGTCAACACCAGTGAAGATAAAGCAGCCCACCTGCCTCTGAACCTAAACCCTGAACATCCATTCCCTTCACCACTAGCTCACTGTGAATCTTGTGTGTTACAACTATAAAGAGCAGTGCAGTAACTTGCCAAGGATTCTTTGGCAGTACCTGCTAACAGCACAAGCCTATCACTTAAAGGTCAAGAGCAGAGGACACATGGCAATGCTGTCATCAGCAAGCTTCCCAATGAGTCACATTGGGCCAAGTTCCAAAAGTGCCATCATCATGAGGTCTCCAGTGGTTGAAGAAGACAGCTCACCACAATCTTTTCAATAGCAGTTAATAAGTGGGGATTAAAAGTTGTCCTTACCAGCCAGGCTCACAACCCCAGAGAAAATTAGAAGTAGGATATGTCAAATAGGAGGCATAAAAGCAACCTGATAATTTTGAATCATAAATTCAGCAGCATTAAACAGAACCCAGAAGGGTCACCCAAAGCCATGGGTATTTCAATGCTGACTAAGGTTCCTGTAATACCGGAAGCAGGCATGTAGCTCAAAAATGGTTGGACTGATACCTCCAAGAACTACACCATTGCTCTTGCTCCCATTTGTTTCTGCGAAGAACCACAATTAAATTTTTCAAGCATTTAGCCAATTCCCTTTGTAACTTATGATTAAATCTGCTTCAGCTCCCTTTTCAGGCAGCATAACCAAGATCACAATTCTCTTCATTATTTACGGTGCCCCAAGATCTTTACTGGATAAAATGAAATCTACCTCCTACAGTTGCTGACCTTTATGCCACCAGGAACAATTTTCCTTCAATAAATAATTCATCATTTTGAACTGTTCTATCATATATCCTCTTGGCCAGCTCAGATCTGAGGTGAACAAATTCCAGTTTTCTACACAAGGATCATTTAGATAAATATATACACAGCATCTATGTCTGGACCACCAGACTCAAAAAGAGTTACTTTTCCCTAAACCCTCAGGCTGATCAACAGCCCCAACCATTAATCCACCCTACTACCACTACTTCGTCATTCGCTATCAGGGTCAACTTGTGCTTAGATACTCCTGTATCTAGCCTCACTTTATGTACATACAATCAGTCGATATATATAAACTGTATTTATATTCATTGTGTTCTTTATGCTTATAGTGGATCCAGAGTAACAATCACCTCATTTTCCTTTACACTTGAGTACTATAGAGTGACAATAAACAATCTTGAACATTACACTATAGTTAAACACTGTCAGGTCCTGATGTATTGTCTCCACCTGAAATGTCAACCACCCCTTAACTTCCATACAGATGTTGCTTGATATTCTGAGTTCTTCCAGCAGCTTGTTTTTATGCTCTGTTTGTAACATAGGGATAGGGCAAGAGCATTCACTCCTTCCAACCAGTGAGATAATAGTCAATCTGTGTCATGATTTTATATTTGTCTCTTAAATCCCATTAGCAAAAATCTTTGAATCATAAAGTCAACATCTGATCTCGTATCTAGTATCTGCAGAAAAGGTTCCAAACTTCCACTGCCTTTGGCACACTGAATTACTTCCTGACCTTCCTCTGTAAAGTCTGGCACCCACAAGAAACAGTTTCTCTGTCTACCTGATGTTCCCCCAAATATCCTGAAAGCTTGGATCAAACCAAGCAGCCTTTTAAATTTCAAGGAATACAACACAGCTTTCTCTCAAAACATGGTGCCAAGAAATGGACCCAATACTCGAAGTGATGTCCAGAAAGTGTTTTTATAAAGGATTCATGAAATGCTTTGCTTTTACATTATGTTTCAATTTATAAAATTTAGATCCCCCTTTGATTTTTTTCAATTAGCCTTCTTAATTTGCCTGCCATCTCCAAATTCCTCCACTGCTGCATCCCCACTAAAATGCATGTCATTTCATTTTACTTCTCATTCCTCTCAGAATGTACCGCTGCGGTCTTCTCTGTCTAGTAACATCTGCCATGTGTTCACCCTTTTCATAAGTTGCTATCTTCAACTGTCCTCCTGAAAGCCTTCAACTTAAGAGTTTATTGCCATCAACAAACTGAAACTGAAAAGGGCAGCCTATTTTTAGAGAACAAAATCACAAAGGCTGATTTATGATCATTGCTGTAAAAAGTTGCCCATTAGCTATATCGTATCACACCCGTACCCTCAACCAAAAGTAATAATTTGTGGCACTTCAGGGCATAGTATTTCTGGTAGGTTAGATTTTTGTTTGTGTATACCCAACAGAACACATTAAGAATAATTCACAAAGCTATCCCCCACTTACCTCCGCGTAATGCTGACAATAAAGGTGATTGTGAGGGTTAGTCATCATAAGTTCTTCTAAGCAAAATGCAGCTTTCCCATAACTGTGCAATGGAGACAGAAAATTCAAGGTTACAGGTGTCTTTGCCAAGTAGTTTCAATCATGCGTTTTATGCAGCTTTATATTATAATCAAAATCAGCATTTTTCATAATTTGCAAAACAGAATTAAAAGTCCTGATGAAAGGTCTCAACCTGAAACACCACCTCTCCCTTTCCCTCCACAATTGCTACTTGACCTACTGAGTTCTTCCAGCAACTAATTTTTGACTGTGGAAATATTAAAAAATGTAGAAATATATTAGGAGGCTGCAAACCACTTCACACGAGTGAATTGGAAAAATGGATCCCACCGAAATTTGGGAAAACTCATTGTAATTCAGTATAATAAATGGATGACCTTTTAAGTAGTTCACAACATCAACAGATCAACAACAAGGTGCCCTACACAAATGGAATTCTGAGCTTCACTGAAGAGTTAAAGAGAGAAACTGATGGTATAACTTCTAAGTAATACAGTGCAGAGACAAAGTAATTGAGATCTTTTAACCCCCTTGAGCAGAGGTCACTGTTCCCATTCCCTCTTGAAAGCAGTCACAATAAAAGACCATTGTGAAATGGACATATTCTTGCTGTGTGACAAGGAACATGGATCAAAAGTGGGGACATGCATAATGATCTCTTCTTGTTCCTATGTACATTCTTTTCAAAGTTCAAAGTACATTTATTATCAAAGTATGTACAGTATATACAGCCTTGAGATTCGTCTCCTTACAGGCAGCCACAGAACACACAGACTCAATAGAATCCATTAAAAAAGACTGTCAAACATCCAATCACAAACAAGAGAAAATCTGCAGGTAGCATATATAGAAAAGAGTACAGTCGATGTTACGGTCCGGACATTGACTGTACTCTTTTCCATACATGCTGTTAGGCCTGCTGAGTTCCTCCAGCATTTTGTGTGTGTTGCACTGTCAAACATCCAATGTGCAAAAAAAAAAGAACAAAATCATGCAAACAATAAAAATAAGCAAATAACATTCGGAACTAAAGTCCACGAAAGTCAGTTCACAAACATAAAGCCGATCCAGGAGTCTGTTAGTTGCAGCACTAGTTCAGGGCAGAGATGAGCAAACCTCACCAAGCAGAGCTGAACACCAGTCCGTCTTTCACCTCCAGCCCCAACACCTGGACCTTTGCAATCTGGTCTAGCACCTAAATCCGCCAAACCTCAGCTTGTTCCTCACTTTCAGGCCTGGCCCTGCCACCTTGATTCAGCCTGTACCCGACCTTTCCAATCTGGCCCAGCATTTAAAGTGGTCAAACACTGGCATGTTCCTCATCCTCAGGGCCTGGCTCAGCCACCTCTACTCTGTCTTGCCTTGGATCCGCTACATCAAATCGGCTTCAAGTCCGCTCCAGTAATGGCCATACATTGGCTCATTGCCTCCAATGTGACTATTACAGTTACTTTTCATTCAGATCCCTTACATGAAGATAAATTCTTAGTGGATTAAGAAAACACTGGTACTCTTGGCAAGCCATGAAACTATCAGCAGTCCTTGAGCCTTTCAGACACTGCTTGCTGCCTGCCCAGAATAGAACATGACCAACGTCCTTCACAGAAACACAGCTGACAATTTGTATAGATGAGACTTAGACAAAGCTGTTCATTACACGCTGGAAGCCAATTCAGTGACTAATCATCTCTCCATTCCAGCTCCTTTACAACATTTGGTGCAAGACTGCTGAACTGTGATCAAAATAAACACCGTACCTTCACAGCAAAAACATTGGGCCGCAAGAAGGGAAACAAAACACAAAGTAATCAATCACAAGAGGAAGAAAAAATATTTTAATAATCCTCTTGTGGGTTAGCACAAACAAAAAATTAAACACAATTTCAAAATATAAATGAGTTTGGATTCAAGATCATATTATCTTCAAATGTTTGATCTCTATATATTTTCATAGAAAACTCATTGAATTTTTGGCTTGTAATCCTCGGATTACTTTTGCATCCAATATAATTGCAGCTCTTTTCATTTCCTCTTGTTGGTCTGGTGTGAGTTTTCTTATATTCTGCTTTGCACTAACCGACCTCACCGACCTATCCGCAAATTAAAAACTTACCCATTGTTAAAATAAACTGTGATAAAAACTGAAATTAATATAACTAACAGTCTCATTGATCACCTCACCTAACATAGAATAAGGGTGAATGGGAAAATATCATGTCCACTGAGCTAGGAAATACAGGAATGAAGCGAAGGCCAATGAAGCAAAGACAGGAGCCGAGTGCGGAGGCCAACAGTAGAGAGGATGCACGGAATGGACAGCTGCAGCAGAGAGAGTGTGTGTGCTGTGGGGAGAGGGTGTGTGCAGTGGGGAGCGTGCAGGGAGAGGGTGTGTGCGGTGGGGAGAGTGCAGGGAGAGGGTGTGTGCGGTGGGAGAGTGCAGGGATAGGGCGTGTGCGGTGGGGAGAGTGCAGGGAGTGTGTGCGATGGGTAGAGTGCAGGGAGTGTGTGCGATGGGGAGAATGCAGGGAGAGGGTGTATGCAGTGGGGAACATGCAGGGAGAGGGTGTGTGCGGTGGGGAGAGTGCAGGGAGAGGATTTATGCGGTGGGGAGAGTGCAGGGAGTGTGTGCGGTGGGGAGAGTGCAGGGAGAGGGTGTGTGCGGCGGGAGACTGCAGGGAGAGGGTGTGTGCAGTGGGGAGAGGGTGTGTGCGGCCGGGAGAGTGCAGGGAGAGGGTGTGTGCGGGGGGGAGAGTGAAGGGAGAGGGAGTGTGCAGGGGGGAGAGTGCAGGGAGAGGGAGTGTGCGGGGGTGAGAGTGCAGGGAGAGGGTGTGTGCGGCGGGGAGAGTGCAGGGAGAGGATGTGTGCGGTGGGGAGAGTGCAGGGAGTGTGTGCGGTGGGGAGAGTGCAGGGAGAGGGTTTGTGCGGTGGGAGAGTGCAGGGAGGGGTGTGTGCGGTGGGGAGAGTGCAGGGAGAGGGTGTGTACGGTGGGGAGAGTGCAGGGAGAGGGAGTGTGCAGTGGGGAAAGTGCAGGGAGAGGATGTGTGCGGTGGGGAGAGTGCAGGGAGAGGGTGTGTGCGGTGGGGAGAGTGCAGGGAGAGGGTGTGTGCGGTGGGGAGAGTGCAGGGAGAGGGTGTGTGCGGTCGGGAGAGTGCAGGGCAGAGGGTGTGTGCGGTGGGGAGAGTTCAGGGAGAGGGTGTGTGCGGTGGGGAGAGTGCAGGGAGAGGGTGTGTGCGTTGGGGAGAGTGCAGGGAGAGGGTGTGTGCGGTGGGGAGAGTGCAGGGAGAGGGTGTGTGCGGTGGGGAGAGTGCAGGGAGAGGGTGTGTGCGGGGGGGAGAGTGCAGGGAGAGGGTGTGTGCGGGGGGGAGAGTGCAGGGAGAGGGTGTGTGCGGGGGGGAGAGTGCAGGGAGAGGGTGTGTGCGGGGGGGAGAGGGCAGGAAGGGGTGTGTGCGGTGGGGAGAGTGCAGGGAGTGTGTGCGGTGGGAGAGTGCAGGGAGAGGTTGTGTGCAGTGGGGAGAGTGCAGGGAGAGGGTGTGTGCAGTGGGGAGAGTGCAGGGAGAGGGTGTGTGCGGTGGGGAGAGTGCAGGGAGAGGGTGTGTGCGGTGGGGAGAGTGCAGGGAGAGGGTGTGTGCGGTGGGGAGAGTGCAGGGAGAGGGTGTGTGCAGTGGGGAGAGTGCAGGGAGAGGGTGTGTGCAGTGGGGAGAGTGCAGAGAGAGGGTGCGTGCGGTGGGGAGAGTGCAGGGAGAGGGTGTGTGCGGTGGGGAGAGTGCAGGGAGAGGGTGTGTGCGGTGGGGAGAGTGCAGGGAGTGTGTGCAGTGGGGAGAGTGCAGGGAGAGGGTGTGTGCAGTGGGGAGAGTGCAGGGAGAGGGTGTGTGCGGTGGGGAGAGTGCAGGGAGTGTGTGCGGTGGGGAGAGTGCAGGGAGAGGGTGTCTGCGGTGGGGAGAGTGCAGGGAGAGGGTGCGGTGGGGAGAGTGCAGGGAGTGTGTGCGGTGGGGAGAGTGCAGGGAGAGGGTGTGTGCGGTGGGGAGAGTGCAGGGAGAGGGTGTGTGCGGTGGGGAGAGTGCAGGGAGAGGGTGTGTGCGGTGCGGAGTGCAGGGAGTGTACAGGGAGAGTGCAGGGAGAGGGTGTGTGCGGTATGGAGAGTGCAGAGTGCAGAGGAGGGAGAGGGTGTGTGCGGTGAGGAGAGTGTGTGTGCGGAGGGGAGAGTGCAGGGAGAGGTGCGGTGGGAGAGTGCAGGGAGAGGGTGTGTGCGATGGGGAGAGTGCAGGGGGAGGGTGTGTGTGCGGTGGGGAGAGTGGGGAGGGAGTGTGATGCAGTGGGGAGAGTGCAGGGAGTGTGTGCAGTGGGGAGAGTGCAGGGAGAGGGTGTGTGCAGTGGGGAGAGTGCAGGGAGAGGGTGTGTGCGGTGGGGAGAGTGCAGGGAGAGGGGTGTGTGCGGTGGGGAGAGTGCAGGGAGAGGGTGTGTGCGGTGGGGAGAGTGCAGGGAGTGTGTGCGGTGGGGAGAGTGCAGGGAGTGTGTGCGGTGGGGAGAGTGCAGGGAGAGGGTGTGTGCTGTGGGGAGAGTGCAGGGAGAGGGTGTGTGCGGTGGGGAGAGTGCAGGGAGTGTGTGCGGCGGGGAGAGTGCAGGGAGTGTGTGCAGTGGGGAGAGTGCAGGGAGAGGGTGTGTGCAGTGGGGAGAGGGCAGGGAGAGAGTGTGTGCGGTGGGGAGAGTGCAGGGAGAGGGTGTGTGCGGTGGGGAGAGTGCAGGGAGTGTGTGCAGTGGGGAGAGTGCAGGGAGAGGGCGTGTGCGGTGGGGAGAGTGCAGGGAGAGGGTGTGTGCAGCGGGGAGAGTGCAGGAAGAGGGTGTGTGCGGCGGGGAGGGTGCAGGGAGAGGGTGTCTGCAGTGGGGAGAGTGCAGGGAGAGGGTGTGTACGGCGGGGAGGGTGCAGAGAGGAGTGTGTGCGGCGGGGAGAGTGCAGGGAGAGGGTATGTGCGATGGGGAGAGTGCAGGGAGAGGGTGTGTGCGGTGGGGAGAGTGCCGGTAAAGGGTGTGTACGGCGGGGAGGGTGCAGGGAGGAGTGTGTGCGGCGGGGAGAGTGCAGGAAGAGGGTATGTGCGATGGGGAGAGTGCAAGGAGGGGTATTGCAGTAGGGAGAGTGCAGGGAGAGGGTGTGTGCAGTGGTGAGAGTGCAGGGAGAGGGTGTGTGCGGTGGGGAGAGTGCAGGGAGAGGGTGTGTGCGGTGGGGAGAGTGCAGGGAGAGGGTGTGTGCAGTGGGGAGAGTGCAGGGAGAGGGTCTGTGCAGTGGGGAGAGTGCAGGGAGAGGGTGTGTGCAGTGGGGAGAGGGCAGGGAGTGTGTGCGGTGGGCAGAATGCAGGGAGTCGGTGTGTGCGGTGGGGAGAGTGCAGGGAGTGTGTGCGGTGGGGAGAGTGCAGGGCGTGTGTGTGGTGGGGAGAGTGCAGGGAGAGGGTGTGTGCGGTGGGGAGAGTGCAGGGAGAGGGTGTGTGCAGTGGGGAGAGTGCAGGGAGAGGGTGTGTGCGGTGGGGAGAGTGCAGGGAGAGGGTGCGTGCGGTGGGGAGAGTGCAGGGAGAGGGTGTGTGCGGTGGGGAGAGTGCAGGGAGTGTGTGCGGTGGGGAGAGTGCAGGGAGGGCTGTGCAGTGGGGAGAGTGCAGGGAGAGGGTGTGTGCGGTGGGGAGAGTGCAGGGAGAGGGTGTGTGCGGTGGGGAGAGTGCAGGGAGAGGGTGTGTGCGGTGGGGAGAGTGCAGGGAGAGGGTGTGTGCGGTGGGGAGAGTGCAGGGAGAGGGTGTGTGCGGTGGGGAGAGTGCAGGGAGTGTGTGCGGTGGGGAGAGTGCAGGGAGGGTTATTGCGGTGGGGAGAGTGCAGGGAGGGGTATTGCGGTGGGGAGAGTGCAGGGAGAGGGTGTGTGCGGTGGTGAGAATGCAGTGAGAGGGTATGTGTGGTGGGGAGAGTGCAAGGAGAGGGTGTGTGCGGTGGGGTGAGTGCAGGGAGAGGGTGTGTGCAGTGGGGAGAGTGCAGGGAGTGTGTGCAGTGGGGAGAGTGCAGGGAGAGGGTGTGTGAGGTGGGGAGAGTGCAGGGAAAGGGTGTGTGCGGTGGGGAGAGTGCAGGGAGAGGGTGTGTGCGGCGGGGAGCGTGCAGGGAGAGGGTGTGTGCAGTGGGGAAAGGGTGTGTGCAGTAGGGAGAGTGCAGGGAGAGGGTGTGTACTGCGGGGAGGGTGCAGGGAGGAGTGTGTGCGGTGGGGAGAGTGCAGGGAGTGTGTGCAGTGGGGAGAGTGCAGGGAGAGGGTGTGTGTAGTGGGGAGAGTGCAGGGAGAGGGTGTGTGCGGTGGGGAGAGTGCAGGGAGTGTGTGCAGTGGGGAGAGTGCAGGGAAAGGGTGTGTGCGGTGGGGAGAGTGCAGGGAGTGTGTGTGGTGGGGAGAGTGTAGGGAGAGGGTGTGTGCGGTGGGGAAAGTGCAGGGAGAGGGTGTGTGCGGTGGGGAGAGTGCAGGGAGTGTGTGCGGTGGGGAGAGCGCAGGGAGTGTGTGCAGTGGGGAGAGTGCAGGGAGAGGGTGTGTGAGGTGGAGAGAGTGCAGGGAGTGTGTGCAGTGGGGAGAGTGCAGGGAGTGTGTGCGGTGGGGAGAGTGCAGGGAGAGGGGTGTGTGCGGTGGGGAGAGTGCAGGGAGAGGGTGTGTGCGGTGGGTATAGTGCAGGGAGTGTGTGCGGTGGGGAGAGTGCAGGGAGAGGGTGTGTGCGGTGGGGAGAGTGCAGGGAGTGTGTGCGGTGGGGAGAGTGCAGGGAGAGGGTGTGTGCGGTGGGGAGAGTGCAGGGAGTGTGTGCGGTGGGGAGAGTGCAAGGAGTGTGTGCAGTGGGGAGAGTGCAGGGAGAGGGTGTGTGAGGTGGAGAGAGTGCAGGGAGTGTGTGCAGTGGGGAGAGTGCAGGGAGTGTGTGCGGTGGGGAGAATGCAGGGAGAGGGTGTGTGCGGGGGGAAGAGTGCAGGGAGAGGGTGTGTGTGGTGGGGAGAGTGCAGGGAGAGGGTGTGTGCGGTGGGGAGAGTGCAGGGAGAGGGTGTGTGCGGTGGGGAGAGTGCAGGGAGAGGGTGTTTGCAGTGGGGAGAGTGCAGGAAGGGGTGAGTGCGGTGGGGAGAGTGCAGGGAGAGGGTGTGTGCGGCGGGGAGAGTGCAGGGAGAGGGTGTGTACGGCGGCGGGGTGCAGGGAGAGGGTGTGTGCAGTGGGGAGAGTGCAGGGAGAGGGTGTGTGCGGTGGGTATAGTGCAGGGAGTGTGTGCGGTGGGGAGAGTGCAGGGAGAGGGTGTGTGCGGTGGGGAGAGTGCAGGGAGAGGGTGTGTGCGGTGGGGAGAGTGCAGGGAGAGGGTGTGTACGGTGTGTGCGGTGGGGAGAGTGCAGGGAGAGGGTGTGTGCGGCGGGGAGAGTGCAGGGAGAGGGTGTGTACGGCGGCGGGGTGCAGGGAGAGGGTGTGTGCAGTGGGGAGAGTGCAGGGAGAGGGTGTGTGCGGTGGGGAGAGTGCAGGGAGAGGGTGTGTGCGGTGGGGAGAGTGCAGGGAGAGGGTGTGTGCGGTGGGGAGAGTGCAGGGAGAGGGTGTGTGCGGTGGGGAGAGTGCAGGGAGAGGGTGTGTGCGGTGGGGAGAGTGCAGGGAGTGTGTGCGGTGGGGAGAGTGCAGGGAGAGGGTGTGTGCGGTGGGGAGAGTGCAGTGAGAGGGTGTGTGCAGTGGGGAGAGTGCAGGGAGAGGGTGTGTGCGGTGGGGAGAGTGCAGGGAGAGGGTGTGTGCAGTGGGGAGAGTGCATGGAGTGTGTGCAGTGCGGAGAGTGCAGGAGTGAGGAGTGTCTGCAGTGGGGAGAGTGCAGGGAGAGGGTGTGTGCAGTGTGGAGAGTGCAGGGAGAGGGTGTGTGCGGTGGGGAGAGTGCAGGGAGAGGGTGTGTGCGGTGGGGAGAGTGCAAGGAGAGGGTGTGTGAGGAGGGGAGAGTGCAGGGAGAGGTTATGTGCGGTGGGAGAGTGCAGGGAGAGGTTATGTGCGGTGGGAGAGGGCAGGGAGAGGGCGTGTGCGATGGGGAGAGTGCAGGGAGAGGGTGTGTGCGGTGGGGAGAGTGCAGGGAGAGGGTGTGTGCGGTGGGGAGAGTGCAGGGAGAGGGTGTGTGCAGTGGGGAGAGTGCAGGGAGAGGGTGTTTGCGGTGGGGAGAGTGTAGGAAGCGGTATGTGCGGTGGGGAGAGTGCAGGGAGAGGGTGTCTGCGGTGGGGAGAGTGCAGGGAGAGGGTGTGTGCGGTGGGGAGAGTGCAGGGAGAGGGTGTGTGCGGTGGGGAGAGAGCAGGGAGCCGGTGTGTGCGGTGGGGAGAG